>NW_015551026.1:983985-988081 GCF_001515605.1 Sinocyclocheilus anshuiensis | reverse complement strand
CTTGATGAGCATAAGAGACTTCTTTAAAAAACATTACAAGTCTTACTGATCCCAAACTTTTGGCCGGTAGTGTGTGTGTGTGTGTGTATATGTATATATATTATATATATATATATATATATATATACACACACACACACACACACACACACACACTGTATTTAATTAATACAAATTACAGTAAAAACAATAATATTGTAAAATATTATTAAAATAACTGTTTTCTATTTGAATATGTTTTCAAAGTGTAATTTATTCTTGTGATGGCAAACCTGAATTGTCAGCATTATTACTCCAGTCTTCAGTGTCAAGTGATCCTTCTGAAATCATTCTAATATGCTGATTTGGTGCTCAAGTATCATTTTGTATTATCATCAATGTTGATAACATTTCAAAATATTTTTGTGGGAATGGTGATATATTTTTTTCAGGATTCTTTGAGTAGAAGGTTCAAAAGAAAATCATTTTAGATTTACTTTTATACTTCTGATTTTACACTTTTATTTGAAAATAAAAAAATCATGAAAAAAAGAGATTTTCATCATGTGACAACATTAAATTGTTCTCAGATACTGTTGAGTTATGTTTAGTAATATTGTGAAATTCAATTCATGTTTCTCTCTATTGACAGTTTTTCCCTGTGCCTCTGCAAACTCTCTCAAAAAGGATTGTTCAGTCCAGACTCAACAGCACCCTGGTTGGGGTTTTTACAACCGTCCTGGTCTTTCTCTCCGCTTTCATTAACATTGTGAGTCTCACAACAAGTCTTAACCTCAGGATTGTGTGCCTTAATGCCTCTGATATTTAGTTATTTCATACATTACATCTGAAAATATTTAAAGACTTTCAGGTGTAAAGAGAGAATTGCAAAAAAAATTGAAATCTATTTAAAAAAATTGAAATAGTTTTGCAATCATGTATAGTGTTGCTAGTGGCGCTGAAATCATATAGTTTTAAGTAATTGACTTTTAACATTGAAGTGCTTCACAGTTTGTTAATGTGATCTGTAGTGATTAAATGAAATACTGTCATGTACTTTTATCTGAGAAAATGTTTGTCTGTCCTGTAGTTTACCTGCAGTACGGATGACCTGAAGACATGTTTAGGGCAGGAGTTAAACATCAGCCCCAGCGTTGTAAATGCTTGCCATGTCCGCAGCTCTTCCTTCAACTACTCTCTCTGGTCTCAGGGCAGCCTCTGCAACAGCTTGTCACCCACCTGCAATTTCCCAGAGGTGTGGCACTGTTCTCAGATCAGTTTAGTTTTGTAACATAGTGAATAGTTTAAGGAATAGTTCACCCAAAAATGTACTCAACTTCAGGCCATCCAAGATGCAGATGAGTTTGAGTTTTGAAATTTAGCATTACCTCACTTGCTCACCAAAGGATCCTCTGCAGTGAATGGGTGCCGTCAGAATGAGAGTCCAATGAGTCCAAACAGCTGAAAAAAACCTTATAATACACAAGTAATTCAAAACGACTTCAGTCCATCAATTAAGTTGGTTTTTAACTTCGAACCATTGCTTCTAGTTGGAATACGAGTCCTCTATCCATAATATTACTTTCTCCAGTGAAAAAAGTAATGAATCGTCTGAATCAGGAGAGAAATATCCACAGATCAAGCGTTGTTAACTAGCAAAAACAGTCCAAAACAGTTCTAAACTAATATGTTGGTCGATTTTGATGTGAGAGCACAACAGGGGATGTACTTTTTTGTATTGGAGGATACGTTATTGAATTAAGTTCAAACGTCTTAATTACGGATTTGTTTATTAGAAAAATGCAGCTTTTCGCTTCACAAGGTTATAAACTCATCATCTTGGATGGCCTGAGGGTGAGTACATTTTCAGCAATTGTTCATTTTTGAGTGAACTATTCCTTTATATAGTCCGTGAGCAGCTTGGACTAGCTACTAACTCATTTGGACCTGCTTGAAACTAGCTAATAGTACCATGTTCCATGCCTGACAACTTAAATCGATATTTTCCAGCAGTGATAGGCCTTTACATTTATTTTTCATAGTTGTAATTTTAGGCACTGCTCTGAAATGCTTGTCTTTTGATAAATCATATATAGAATAAGTTAAGGGGAAAGAGAGACTAATGCCTGAATGTTTTTCTCTTTCGACAGTATTTCTCTTCATGTGTGCTGCTCAGTTTACTGGCCTGCTCAGTGTTCCTACAGATCAGCAGTATTGGTAAACTCTTCCTCATGCTCTTCATTGAGATCCTGTACGTGCTCATCATGGAGGTGCCTGAGGTCAGCCTTTTTGACAACGTGGACCTGCTGGTCATGGCCAATGCTATGTGAGTATCTAGATTTTAGGCTAGTTGCACAATTACTTGGATCAGCATCGCCCTCCTCATCATCATCATTCCTATCATATACTCTATAGAAAATTTCGATTTTTTTTTTTTTTTTGAACATTAAGGTTGTCTTGTGTTGACTTTTTTTTTATTTTTTTTTATGGATTGTTAGAACATGTCCCTACCAAATTTAAGGGACTGCTAAATATTCCCTAACATGTTTTAGATCACAGTTGTGACTGAATGCAATACACACACACATATACACACACACACACACACACACACACATATATATATTTATATATATATATAAAAGTTTGGGGGTTTTTTTACATTAAAAAAATTGTTTTTGAAAGAAATCTGCTCGCAAGGGCTGCATTTATTTGATAAAAAAACAGTAAAACGGTAATATTGTGAAATATTACAGTTTAAAATATATATTTTCCATTTTAATATATTTAAAAATTTATTCCTGTGATGCAAAGCTGAATTTTTTTTACTTAATTACTCAGTCCCCAGTGTCACATGATCCTTCAGAAATCCTTCTGATATGCTGATTTTTTTCCTCAAGAAGCATTTCTTATTATCAATGTTGAAAGCAGTTGTTCTGCTTAATATTTTTAGTGAAAACCGTGATACATTTTCTTTCAGTACTCTGATGAATAGAGTTCAAAAGCATTTATTTGAATTTAATCTATCTTTGCTGAATAGAAGTTTTAATTTCCAGACTTTTGGACAGTAGCATAAGTAGGCACAGTATCAATTTTCACAGTATCAATTGCTGTAATTCAGTCAACTTTAGTTTACAATGATATATAGCCATGATAATGAATCCTCTGTTGAATGTTTACTTGCTGGTTTGTCTTATCAGTTGAACATAAAGTGTTGTCTGCTGTGCTCTGTCCATCTGATACATTTGCTTTTTCTTTCTCTTCACAGAGAGTATATTAATGGAACAAGGTAAGATAAAATCAATGAAATATAAACCCAGATCTCAAAGAAATGGCAGTGAGCATGTTGTTTTTATTGCATGACTATAAAGATTGCCGTCACCATAGGAATGAATGAATGAATGAATGAATGAATGATATTAATCATGTTAACAGATTAACATGTATGTGATTTGATTTGAATGCTTTGTAGCGTCTGGACCAATCAAACACACAATTTTTCATTTGATTATCAGGAAATTAACGTTCTTAGAATTGACAGACAGTTGACCCTGAGAGGTCAGCTAAATATCTACAGCGGATCTAAATATTTATAATTAATTATAACTAGTTATGATTAATTATTCATATTTCCCCATGAGCTGATTCGCAACAGCTTTATCATGCTGTTGCCTTTTAGTGTGAAATCATTGATGCTCAGCGCTCTGTATGTTGTAGCTGTGTGACAGACACGCGGGTTCCTCTAAAGATCATGACTCCAGTCGTCATCACGGTCTTTGTGCTGGCGCTCTACCTTCATGCACAGCAGGTGGAGTCTACAGCCAGACTGGATTTTCTCTGGAAGTTACAGGTCTGTTTATCTTTGTATGACTTTGCAATAATGCAGATATTTTGTGAAAAGCTGTTAAATATGTATTGCCGTCCATCAAATATTCAAAGGTCTGGGGTCTGTAATTTTTAAAGGAGCAAGGATATATATATATCATTTTGGAAAAGTGACTATATAGATGTATACATGGGTGTACAGCAGCATAACAGTACCAAGCAGCACTAAATCAGCATATTAGAATGATTAATGAAGGATCATGTGACACTGAAGACTGGAGTAATGACTGCT
>NW_015551026.1:947405-983829 GCF_001515605.1 Sinocyclocheilus anshuiensis | reverse complement strand
TGTATATGTATATATATATATATATATATATATATATATATATATATATATACACACACCTTGCTACGTGTACTGCGTTAGGCTAACCGAGACTTGTCATTTGCACTTATATATTGTTGATCTTTTGTTAGTTTGACTGCTTTTATTGTCCTGATTTGTAAGTCGCTTCGGATAAAAGCGTCTGCTAAATGACTAAATGTAAATGTAACTCAAATACATATCTATGTTCATATAGATATATTAGTCATTTTAAATTGTAATAGTATTACACAATATTACTGTTTTTACTGCATTTATGCTAAAATAAATGTAGCCTTAGTGAGCATAGGAGACTTCATTAAAAACATTTAAAAACAATCTCACCAACCCCAAAGGTTTCAATGTTTGAATTTATGTAATGTTTACATATATTGCTGTCAGCAGTAAAGCCACATATTCATCCAGTTTGGCTTTCAGTGTTGCAGCAGTGCAGCATTTATCAAGTTGTTTGTTCTACCTTTCTGTTGTTTGTAGCATCATCCTCTATTTTTGTTGTATTCACAGGCCACAGAGGAGAAGGAGGAGATGGAGGAACTTCAGGCCTATAACCGTCGGCTTCTCCACAACATCTTGCCCAAAGATGTGGCCGCACACTTTCTGGCACGCGAGCGGCGGAATGACGAGCTGTATTATCAGTCGTGCGAATGTGTGGCTGTCATGTTTGCCTCTATCAGCAACTTCTCTGAGTTCTACGTGGAACTGGAGGCCAATAATGAAGGTGTGGAGTGCTTGAGACTACTCAACGAGATCATCGCTGACTTTGATGAGGTACAGCAATTTCTGACAAACCTCCAGACTGTTGCGATGCTTTTAAGCTACTTTGGAGTGTGATACTGTAAAATTGACTAACTTTCTTGCATTTCATTTTCTAAACCTTATTTGCAAAAGCTGCATTTGGTGTTGAAAAGACTATCAATCATGAAAATAATAATAATAAAACAAAAATAATAATAAAAACAATAATCAGTTTAAAGTAATTTATATTTAAATGTGTTCTTCGTAAAATCTGTATATATATGTGCGTGTATTGTGTTTTTATTTATTAGTATTTATTAGTAAATAAATGGAAAAAAGCCCTTATTTTTTAAACTAGATTTATACTGTATTTTAGTTATTGCATGAAAGATTTTTTTATTTATTTTGCAACAGATGGTCTTTATTTCAAATTAAAGCAGTGTGTGTGTAAAGCCTACATCTTCAAATCTTTCTAAACTGATTGTATTCTTAGAAATGTAGAAGTTTAATACCTTCTCATTTCTAGATGAAAGTCATCATCACCTTATTTCACTTTTCTTGCAGATCATTAGTGAGGATCAGTTTCGTCAACTAGAAAAGATCAAAACCATTGGCAGCACCTATATGGTCGCGTCTGGGCTTAATGACTCCACTTATGATAAAGCAGGAAGGTCGCACATTCGCGCTCTAGCCGACTACGCTATGCGCCTCATGGACCAGATGAAATACATCAATGAGCACTCTTTCAATAACTTCAAAATGAAGATCGGTAAGGATTTGGCTTAGCCACACTTACATTTCCACCAATCACCTCCCTTATCTATAATTTTAATTTGTGTCATTTTATGAAATGGTCCCTTTACCCTTTCAAAAAGGCTTTCTGTAGGATTTAAACACTCAGACAAAGACTTTCATAGAATGACCCATATATTTTACTGTTGTAAAATGAAAAGTATGTTGTCAAGAGAACTCATGAATTACCTTGTACTGTAGGTCTCAATATAGGTCCTGTCGTGGCTGGTGTCATAGGGGCTCGTAAACCGCAATATGACATATGGGGGAATACTGTGAATGTAGCCAGCCGTATGGACAGCACTGGGGTACCTGAGAGAATACAGGTGAGATGCATTTTTGATCCTTTATGTACTGTAGGGTCTAAAAGATTGAGTCCACACTGAAAATCTGTCATTCAAAATTAAACCTGGTAATAAATACAGTTTTATGGTGTTGAAAATGTTTAAACAAAGAAACATCATGTGACATAATTAACAAATATTTAATGTTGCTGCTATTTTGTGGTTTATTTAAATTTTCACTTAAATTGTTATTAATAACAATAATAAGCCCTACATCTTGAAACAAAAAGTCTGCTTATTTGCAGTTAAAGGCTTAATATTACCTAATTTGATGATGTTGAGTTAAAAAATATAATAATAAAAAATAAACTTTCCACCACATACAGTTTTTTCACAAATTAAAAATGAGGATTTTTCAAATTGTGTGTGTGTGTATATATATATATGTATATGTTTTGCACATATTTTGTGAGAAAGTGTGATGTGCTAGAGCAAAAGAGGCACAATTTTTGGAATCAGCACCTCAAAATTAGTAAGAAACAAGCATTGGATTTCATTCAGAAAATACAATGCAGAGCGGTATAATATAATTTGAAATAAATATACAGTATTAATTAAAACAAGGTAATTTGTAAATAATTTAATTATTTGTTTTATTATTATTAATAATACATTTTAAAATAAAATGCAGAACACAAGCATTTTCACTAGTGGTCTCAAGTTAAGATCAGTAAATCTGTTGATTCTGCTTTACAAACTCTTCGGTCCTTTATAAATACTCATGTGCTCTTAATTTCTCTCTGTATCAGGTCACAACTGACCTCTACCAGGTTCTCAGCTCCTATAACTACACACTGGAGTGCAGAGGCGTTGTGAAAGTCAAGGGCAAAGGAGAAATGACAACCTACTTCCTAAATGGAGGACCTAACAGCAGTTAACACTCAACGTCTGATATTCAGAACATTTTTGAGATGACATGGAGAGGAGGCGCTGTGGGCCGGGCCTGCCAGGCTGTTGAAGGGCATCCTCCTGGACCAATCACAATAGAATTTGTTCAGAAACAGCCCTCAGCCAGTCTAAGAGTGGCCTCTTTGCACACTTAAGACTTCCTGTAGGATTAATGGAGGGCTTTGCCCCCTTTATTTAAGGCATGGAACAGCTCAGAAAGATGGTTCATCCTCAGAGACCAAAGAAACAAAGGAATCTCAAGGCATACAAAGCAGTTCTCCAGTCTTATATTTCTTATATTGGCAAGAGAGGACAGATGAACTGCATTCTCTGCACCTGGCTTTGGCTCTCTCAGGTGTGGCGGGACTGCGATCTTACTCCACCGACTGGTCCCGGTTGCTCCAAAACAAAACTGCATGAAAACACTGAATCCAATATACCTGTAAAACACATGTTTTATGTGTATATGATTCATCAGTGTATGTAAAGAGTTCTGTTCATATGGTCCTGTTGGGTTCAACACTGTCTAGGTGATATCACAGTAGATAGAGATATCACAATGAGCTAATTTATGGTAGAAGGCCATAGTGAGCACAGCAGCTCTACAAACCCTTTATGGTTTCCCGAACTTTGCCGCAGCGACTGTGGTTGTTACTGGTAAAGGAGCTAGCATGGACAGTGTTACCTCTGAATGATCTAGAGTTGAGAATTAACTTGAAAGGACCCAAAGTCATTCATTTTCAGGTTTGGGATTTGCCCAGGTCCAACAATGCAACAAATTTAGACTGATCTGATGGAGCATGTCAATCTGTCTTCAGTCAGATACTGTAGTCGAGAATCGCTTTGACTAAATTTTGTCCTTGCAGCCAGCAATTTGTCTCTAATCATGTGCGGGGACAGTATTTAAAAAACGATGCATATGACAGTTAAGTGTATGTGGACCCAAATAGCCCAGCGTTTATGCTTTCGAGACAGATAAATGGCCGCCCACATTGACGAAGAGCACGCACTGATTCTCGTTCATCTTCAATATGATGCATAATGCACTGTTACAACTTGTATACAACACGTTTCCTTCCAGAATGTTTATTTTAGCAGCGTAAATTGGTTTGTTTAAAATAAAAAATGAGATTGAACAAGCAACCAACTAGTACGGCGGATGGTGACATGCAAGTCGCTGGCGGCATAAACAGGGCATGTGACTTACTGTTCCAAACGCAAATGTAAATTCACAAAACTACAGACACTTGTATACACCGAAGACACTTTTAAGGACAGAGGAGAACGGTCAAATATGGCTGTTTTTGTATTTTTAACATTTTATATTTTGACTCCAAAAGCCAAACTGTCAAAGCTATTTTAGATGATATATTTTATACATTAGTATATTAGAATGCTGTCTATAAACACACATACACTGACATATATATATATATATATATATACCTAATGGAACGCTACAATCCTGCACATTTGAACAGGAGGGAGAGGTTTTTAAGTGTAAATTCAGTCACTCATTTGTCGCTGCATCCATTTGGATAAAATCAGTAGCTAGCCTTGTAACCAAGTAAGCAGAATATGTTTGGCCTTTCTCCAAAAAGGGTTTCTGTATCCTGTCAAGTACACTACAATGTAATTATGAGTAGAAAATGGATTTGCACAAGGCAAAATGGCAAGTGAGTGTTTCAGAACAGCCACAGTCATTTAAAGCTTGGCAAACACATCTGCAAATATTGATTTTAGCCTTGTTTATGGTGCGTGGGACAACGAGATTGGATCCTCTAGGGATGATTCTGTTATGCCACATATCTTCACCATTTTTGCACTGCAGCTCGACCAGCATTTCCTTCTCTCTCTGTTCAGTCTGATGGTACGACCCAATGAATGTCCATTTTCTCCAGTGAGGCCTTTGTATAGAGTGTGTACACAAACAAATAGGGTACTCCATTAAGTTAAATGTTTGGTTTGCTTTACCCCTTTCAGATCTTCAATTAATTCAGATAGGATTATGATATAATGTGTTGAAAAAAATCTGCATTTTCTCAAACGTGTGTTATGAAATCGTAAACTATTTGGTCCTGTTCTAGCTTCTCAAAACTTGGACCCAGCTGGGCTTCCAGACTATATTTTCCTCAACAAAAAAAAAGTTTGTGCCATTGTCTTGCCATCGATTATAAAATAAAAGCTCTGGTTGAATGTTTTTTGCATTTCATGTCACCATGGCACATGTAGTATGATATTTTAATGCTAGACAACAGTTGCCATATGAACTCCTAAGGTAAAGGTGAAGTGTGTATTTTCTGCGCCGTTAGCGGCACCAAACGGGATTGGACACGCTCCCTTTCCGCCATTGGTCAAACGAAAATTTAGCCCCACCCTAAACTCACGCCATTGGTTGAGCCAGTGTTGCTGTGTCGGGCTGGTCGGGATTCTCAAACAGCAAAGTTTTACTCTTATCGCAGGATTTAGCTTATGAATGGCTTACTAGTAGGTATCTGCATATTTAACTGGGAGGATAAAGTATTTAAACATTAAAAAGTACACACTTCAGCTTTAATTAATTTCCTTGTGTTTGTTATCCAAACGAAAGCACTGAGGTAAGAGATGTCAAGTAAATACCACGTTATGTCCTGCTGAATTCTGGCATTTACTATTCCAGTGGAGCTTCATCTTGGATTGTCTTTGTTTATCTACCATGTCAAAACTCAATGCTGTGTTTTTTTAACATCCAAATAAACTATTATAATGTTAAACTCATTCAGAAATCATGTAGTTATGATTATTACAGTACCTGCAAAACAGTACTGTTTTGAAATTGCACTTGTGCTCTTCTCCACAGTATTTGGCAATGTAATTGGTTTTGTAGATGCTTTTGGTAATATACCTGAAAACGTTCTCTCAAAAATTACAATTCTGTCATTTAGTCGCCCTCTTGTCATTTTCAGTATTATGTTTATTTTCTCTGTGGAAATTAAATTGTTAGGTACATACAATTAAAATGGACGAGGACTGAGGCTGTCGAGCTCAAAAAGGACAAATAAAGCACCATAAAATAGCCAGGCTTGTGTGTAAATTGAAGGTGACATTAATGTAAGACAGAATTGTCATTTTTGAGCGGCCATCCATGTAACAGACATTGATGTTCTAATAATATTTGCATATCGAATCGGGATTGGTCGTTTGCATACTGTATTGTGATTGGCCTTTTCCGTATTTACATTTCAGATGATTGTGTGGTGGACAGCTGGACATCTAGACGGTTGTTATGCCAAAGGTGAAGTGCCTTTCAAATACCGGTATTTCCTTCAGGAATTTTATCTATTTTATGACATTTTATTACATTGCTGTGTTTTGACAAACAAACATACAAATAAATAAACACACACACACACGTGTGTATAAATTTGGGATGTTGCATTAGATATCCAGAAAGTGGCAGCAGTGCGCTTTCATTTTGCGACTCTAGTAATACTTGCCTCCAGTGTTTCTGTATGAAAACCTGTACAGCTCTCGATGTGCGCGCAGGTTATTAATTAAAACCTTTTTATCAAACCTTAAAACTGAGCTCTTTTTAGGACTTCCATAAAAAAAATGTGCCAAGAAATAGAAGTAAGAACGGAAAACCCCACAGAGCGGCTGTTTGGTCACTCAGGCATGTTATAATTCACATAGTTTTAGTACGCTTTCCCCACTGGCAAACCTGACCTTTTTTTATCTTAAGAATGTGCCCATGAACTACCCTCGTTTGGCTGTACTTGAATTTGGTCTCTGCATGCGTCCGATCCGGTCAGTTTGACTGAGCAAAGCTGTTTTATGAAGCATTAAAGAAAGGCCATTGTGCTGGGCGTGAGAATGGCATTTCACTGACATTAAAAACGGTCTCAGTTTGGGTTTGAGCCAGCAGTCTCAAGGTTAGAAAGACCCGAGGCGAAGCACAATGTCATAGAAATCAAAGAAAGAAAAACTCAAACCATTTCTTACACTTATGATGCAGTTCTGGAATCCTTGAACCACAAAGGAGGACAATTACATGGCGATTTTTTATTTTTTAAGTACTTTTTGTCCATTTTCCCCATAACTTTTTCCTCCATGATCTTCAAATTATTTGATTTTTCTCTATTTTTTTCTTCTTCAAATATATCAACCCTAACTAAGCTATACTATTTTTTTTTAATGGAGAAAAATCTGAAAAAATACAGCAAAAAAGTGAAATGGACTCAAATGTGTTTTTAACTTGTGTTTTTTCACCTCCTTTGTCCCCACTTTGTGATTCAAGGCTTCCACACACAGTAGTGTGCTATGCAACTATAAAATTAGAGCAGGAGTGAACATAAGCTGGAAAAAATAACATCAATTACACAGACCTTAGAAATGTAGACTTTTCCCCCTCACTAAGTACAAATAAGTCTAATTAGGCTGTAATGTTTGCATACACAAAAGCATTCACTGCATCACCTGGAACATTTCTTTCATTAGTCACGCTTCTATAAGCCAAATAACTTCCTCTAATAACCACAATCATCATCATCATCATCTTCATCATAACTGCAGCTCTTAGGATTTGAGAATAACAAGCTCCTTCCCACACTTGACTTCAGTGACGCATTCAAACATTTTCATACATGAAAGAAAGTGAAGTAAAAAGTGTCTGTAAAAAATTGATGTAGAAACAAATTTCACAATTACATAGAAACAAGTAACACATTGAATTAAATGTGACGACCTGCTTGAGGACACAGTATGGATTCCCCTGTACACATTGGCAGAGTATCAGACATTAACCATCAGACACCCACTGTAACTAAACTGCAACATATTTAAAATGGTTTGAACAATAAATAACATTTTTTTAAACTAGATAAGACTTGGTAGAATACAGCTGAAATGTATAAAAGCAAAAAAAAAAAAAAAAAAAAAAAAAACTCCAATAATCTTTGTTTTATTTACAACTTCGAAAAATCAGTGTAGCCCTGATATCCCTACTCAAGTTGCTAATGTTTTATAAATGTGTAAAGTGTAAAAAAAAAACACACGAGATGCACACATATTCATACAAATTCAAGGCTTTTACTGATAGTTTCAGGACAGGGCCTTTCATTTGTGTACAAACACTCACGGGCAATTCACTACTGCTGGAGAGAGAGCATCGAGGTACATTGCAATGCAAAGATGCAGATGCAATCTTTGATCACTGACACTTTGGGGAAAAAAGAAAAAGAAATGCACATACATCTGAAGAATTTTGAAACCCCTTGACCCTTAATCTGTCAATCATGCGTTCAACCTGTCATTTGCACAATGAAAACAAGCCAAGTGAATAGAAACAGAATAAAACATAACTCATTCATACTGCTCAACATGGTCACTGAAAAGACCCATTGACAAAAGGCAGCAAACACTGAGGGGGGAAAACGGAGTCTGTATATTAGTGCGATTCCATTTCCCTCTTAGCCAACCACATTCATTTGCAGGAAGCACACCTGCAGGTAGCATAGACAATTGATAACACATCTGATTATGCTTTCAGAGCAGAGACGTCTGACTAATGACCACAAACACAGTGACACAATTTTCAAAGTTGAGGTGTATACATCATACAGCTGAATAAATAAGCTTTCCATTGATGTATGGTTTGTTAGCAATATGGGGTGCTGTGTGTACATTAATGAGGAAAAAAAATTAACTTAAATGATTTTAGCAAATGGCTGCAATATAACAAAGAGTGAAAAATTTAAGGGGGTCTGAATACTTTCCGTACCCACTGTATATATATATATATATACACTTTGACAGACCCTGTTCACAATCCACGTTTATTGTATGGAGGAAAGCCCTCTGAACATTCTTTGAGAAATCTTGACAGAATTTTCATTTTCGGGTGAGCTGTCTCTTTAAGTCCTGATGTCAATTAAAATTAAAAATAACTACAACTCCTTCCTACTGGAAAATATATTAATTGTGCACATCTGATTCATCTGCTAACACTTTCTTCAATATTCCATGCATGAATCTAATACTGTGCGCTTATGAAGTCACTATTATGAATCTTTTGCTTCAACTAGAACAGCAGTTTCTCATCTGTGCCCTCAACTGGATGTGAAACAGCAGTTTCTTAAACAATATCAAAATCATTTGGAAAACCTGCTTCACAAGCCATAGTTCTTTTGTCCTCAGATGGGGTGGGAACAGGTTGGGGTTGCCATATTGGGCTATGTTACGCAGTCTTGAAAGAGTTCAAGAGGGTCAAACGTTGTAGTCAGGTGATTTGCCCTGCGGTCGTCTCAGGTGGATCTGCAGAGTGATGAACGCTCCCACTGTCATGTGAAAGAGGATCTGCCACATGTTACGGAGTTCATACAGATACATGTTACATAGACAGATCATAGCAAAGGCCAGGAATGACTTGATGTTCCTCCAAACTGAGAAGTGGGCAAACAAGTAACACTACATATAGAAACAGAAACAAGAGGAAAGGTTTTTAAGCAGGAAGAAGAAAATTCATTACAAGTTTTGTTGTAAGAATAAATCTAATAGAATGTAGTAAGGTTTATGCCCTACTATTCAAAAGTTTGGGGTTGATATGATTTTTTTTTTTTTTAAGAAATCTCTTACACTCACAACGTTTGCATTTATTTGGTGAAAAATACATTAACCATATTTTGAAATATTATTACAAAAAAAAAAAAAAGTGTTATTATTTGAATATATTTTAAAATGTAATTTACTGCTGTGATGACACAGCTGAATTTTTAGCAGCCATTGCTCCAGTCTTCAGTGTCACGTGATCCTTCAGAAATCATTCTAATATGCTGATCTGGTTGTCAAGAAGCACTTCTTATTATCATCAATGTTGAAAAGTATTAATCATTTGTACTGATTAATACTTTTTGAAAACAGTGATATTTTTTCATGATTCTTAGAATGTTTGAAAGAACAACACTTATTTGAAATAGAAGTCTTTCAAAACATAATACTTTCATATCATACTTTTGATCAATTTTATGCATCCTTACTGAAAAAAAGTATCCATTTCTTAAAAAAAAAAAAAAACATTTACTGGCCCCAAACTTTTGAACAATAGTGTCTTTTCTGAAAACAAGTTAATATATTAATATCAATTTTTGTAAATGTATTTTGTTATGAGGATGTTTAAATATTTTCACAAGGAAAGAAGACAAAAATACTGTTTAAGTATTAAGTATCTACAATACTAGCTGCTTTTGTTTGATGCTAGTAAAAACGCAATGTTTCTCCAATTTTCCAGATTGTGCTTTGACATGACAGTGAGGAAAAGTGTGATATATTAGCATTGGTTGGTCAGACAGAGACAGAGGGCAGAGGAAATGAAGCCTGGCAGGCCGACAGTAACTCACGGTCTGACTGCTGTCACTTACCTGATACAAACAGGTCGCGGTTCCGAGGAAAAAGGCAATTACGTAATTAAAGTCTTCATCCTCGTTCTGCAGATGGAGCAGAAAAAGAGGAAAGACAGGATGCTGTGTTAAAGAGTGAACAAATTATAACAGAAAAGCCATGTGCTAAAACAGGATGAATTACTTAGAGCCAAGACTCGAGTGCTCACTTATCAGTGCAATGTACAAAGCGAAGCAAAACTGTTCTGTTTATGGAAGAGAAAAGTCACTTTACAATTACAAGTGCAAACTAAGTCTGACAAATTATTCAAGAGAACTGTTACTATCCATTAGTTATGATTTATCATATTACAATGGCACTTACACATTTAAAAGTAATGTTTAGTCCAACATTTTAATCAATAAAAGAAACAAAGCCCAAAATAAAGTGCCAGCATTACTATTAGTGCATGATTTAAGTTACCTGCAATACGCTTTCTATTGCGTGGACTCCCCGCAGCAAATTAAGAGAGCCGCACAGGACACTTAGGACACAGGCAACGATACCCGACAGGGTGACGGCCTCCATCATTTGATTAGGAGCTGCAGGAATAAATCAAGCACAGATTCTGTGTCAAACAGTAGCAAAATAACTAGATTTTAAGATTTGCGGAAGGAAACCCGCCGTGCAAAACTTCTACCATTATGCTAGGCTGTTCTGAGTACGTATGTGCTCATGGTCTTTCAAAATGCTCTGCTTTGTAAGAACAAAAGTATACATATTGTGTTCACAGCATGTTCCCTACCTATGCCTTTATATTTAGACTGCTTGTGTTGTGAGAAGCCGTTGATTGATCCAATGTCCTCCGCGGACAGCTGATAAGGAGGCCGGAGCTTGATCTCAGTCTGCATTTCGGCCAGATTAATCTTGGTGGAGAGGGAACGTGGGCTGTTGTAACGTTGCTTGGTTTTCCGAATGAAGTTATCTGTCAAAACCATAGAAACGGCACAGTAAATGAATGCTTCAGGCACAACATGGTCTATATGTTACAAATCACATTATTTTTATTTAGATAAATCCCAAAGATTCCTAGCCAAAATGGAGCCTCATAAGTGACTGCATTTAAATGTTCCACATTAGATGCAACTCCGTTAATGTTTACTCAGTTTACTCGCCATTCAAATAATGCTCTTCAGAGACTCAACTAATGCTCAAGGTTGGCAAAACTGCCCATGTAGAACTAATTTAGGCAGAACTAATTATTTCAAATATTTTTCAGTTCAGAATATAATAGTCTGAATTGAATGCGATAAGATATTTAACAACAAAATAATGGCAAGAAAAGGTATTTCTACTGAGTTGTCCTGATTCTTATTGGCAGATTCTTTTAATTCTGAATAATAATAATAATAATAATCGCAAACTCAGGAGTTATCGGTTTGAATAAGCCTGACAAATCCATCAGCCATCCATTAGTCTAAGCAGATCGTAGAGACAATTGCTGCCAAGGGTTTCTACAATCTACCTAGGCTTACTACGCTTTTGGCAAATGCAGTCCAGAATGATTAATGAATCAACATCTGACTCAGTCACTCACTGAACTGCAAGTTCTTACTACTTTCAGTGATGTCCGTCTCTAAATGAAGCACGTTTTGTGTACTTAAGGTTCATTAAACTTAAATCAGTATCATTACTGGCTTGTTGGTTGTTCATAAGGTATCATGTAGTTGAAGATCATGTTTGAGTTGACATTTTGAGTAATAAATTATATTTACTGCATATTGACTGTTTATTAGTACATATAAAGCACATATTAATACCTTATTCTGCACGACCATATTTTAGATCCCTTAATCCTACCCCATACCTAAACTTAACAACTACCTTACTAACTATTAATAAGAAGCAAATTAGGAGTTTATTAAGGAACAACTCTTAGTTAATTGTGAAGAAATGTTCCCTAATCTAAAGTATTACCATTTTTTTTTTTTTTTTTTTTTAAGAAATTAATATTTTATTCAGCAAGGATGAATTAAATGTATCAAAAGTGATAGTAAAGACATTTCTAATGTTGCAGAAGATGTTTTTTTCATTAAAAGCTGTTCTTATGAACTTTCTATTCATCAATCCTGAAAATCCTGAATCCTGAAAAAAAGTATCACAGTTTCTACAAAATTATTAAGCAGCACAACTGTTATCAACACTGATAATAAGAAATGTGTTTTGAGCACCAAATCATCACATTAGAATGATTTCTGAAGTATCATGTGACACTGAAGACTACAGTAATGGCTGCTGAAAATTCAGCTTTTTCCACTTTGAGGAATAAATTACATTTTAAAACATATAAAAACAGAAAACAGTTATTTTAAATTGTAATCATATTTTTTTTTTTTTACAATATTACTGTTTTTACTGTATTTTTGATTAATTAAAATGCAGCTTTGGTGCGCATAAGACTCTTCTTTCAAAAACATCTTACTGACCCCAAACTTTTGAACAGTGGTGTAAATGTAAAAAAATTAAATAAATTAAATGATATTAAAAATATATTTAAATATAGTCTCCTTCTGCACAAAGAGATTTCTGTCAGAAACCCGTCCCAATGCCCTCTAGAAACCCACCAAACTCAATGAAAGAGAAGGGCCTCAAAGCGCCGTTGATCCGCTTGGTGTCATACGTGACAATGAACTCTCTCTGAAGCTCGTCCAGGAAGCTGAAGGCCAGGACATTGGGATAGTTTTCTGTGCAAACCATCAAGTACCCGACTCCAAGAGAGCTTGTGAAACTATGAAAAGCAAGACATGTAAAAGTTTACATCATACTCAATTTTATTTAAATAAAATTTACAGGACATCTGCCACAGATAGGGTGGGAAAGGTTATTGAATGGACAATCGAAGTCCATTTTAAAGACCTGAAAATCCAAACAACCATACTGCTTAAAAATCAGCCTTTACACCTGTTCTGAATCTGTATGTTCACTGAGTTATCTTTGAACACTCTGTTTTCCCTTTGAGGACAGTTTAGTGACTCGCCTCAGGAAAGAAACTTTGTCCATGTGTCTCTTCATATTAACGTCTGTTTGGAGAGATGAAACAATCCATTGAGTCACTCCAGAGCCTGCTTATGAAATTTAAAGTAATGAATAGCAGCCAGACTATGAAATGGTCACCCCTGGGTCCCTCAGTGTAATGCGTCTGAATTAGACCTTGCTGAAGGGGAACTTTAAAACAGTTGGCAGTCAGAGCAGTCCACGCCACTGTGTCATTTGTTTTTGCTGGGTTGCTTAAATTAAAGGGACGGTCACCCAAAAATGAAAAATCTGTCATTATTTAGTCATTATATTCAGTCGTTCCAATCCTGTATGACTTTTTTTCCTTTCACAGAACACAAAATGAGATATTCTGAAGAATGTTACAGCTACCATACAACCTGTCAAACTCCAAAATAGATGTACAGTATGAGTAGATTATGTTTACTGTGTTTTTAAATTATTTTTGGAGCTCGACAGCCCACAGTCACTATACTGTATGCTTGCACTGCATGGAAAACGACAACATGAAGCCGAGTAAATGATGACAGAATGTACATTTTTGAGTGAACTGTTTCTTTGGCCGCAAATTTATCAAAATGCTTTCACACCAAATTGAATTGAAATGGACGATTCGTGCATGATTGCTTCCCCATGTGCCCTCAATATAATATAATTAGTTCTGATCGACAGTCATTAGAAATATAACAAAGTGTTTGCTTTTGCCACAGTTTGCGATGGTAGATAACTATACCGGAAGCTTGCGTAGCACTGAGATTTTGGCAGAAATTTTAGGCAGTAGGTGTGCATAGAGATTTAGAGAGTTAGTAAAGGCGAGTTGCAAAAAAACATGGTTCTAAATGTGTAGGATTGTATTAGCTCAGTAATTACGTGTTTCAAATAAAAATTCTACATTGCAAAGAACTTACAGACAGCAGCCACATTGTCATTGTCAAAAATGACAAAAATCAAGTACAAATGCATTTCCAGTGTAATACACTGCAAACACTACAGTTGGTTTAACACCATTGCATTAATAACTCACTTAATGTTGTAAAGGCCAGATCTGAGTAAGCAGCGATCAGGAAATTGGCTGAGTTTTTTGGACAGACCCTTGAGATGTTTCTTAGTCTCCTGAAATCCTTTATCCTGTTCGTAGTCTGTGGAGGCCGAGAGTGGTAGACCGTCCCTCACTCTCACCACAGAGGCAAACAGCACCACAGACATCTTACAGACACCTGGAAGAATGAGAGAAAATCTCATCTTTTTTATAATTAAATATACACTTAAATAGATATAAAAAAAAAAGAAAAAAAATCATTCAGTGCATATAATACTCCATCCCGCCACTCTCTCTGTTTTCTGCTGTCAAAGTAGAATATAATATACAAAAGCAGAAACTAAAATAATAGGAAATAAGCACGATAGATAAAGTCTAGAGTCTCCTATAAATTCTATTATGTTCAACTCTGTGCAGACTCATGAAATCTGCAGCACACTGTGCTAGGCTAATAACAACATTAGCATGTTTGCTGATAGCTTGTCATCAGATCACATCTGCCGACAGTCCTATGCACTAGTTACAAAAGTACACATCTAATTATACAGGATTATAAGACTTTAACTGAAAGCAAATCATTAAAAATACACTTTGCAATTATACGCAGTCATGCGGAGTAAGTTAGATGTCACTGCTACCATAGCAAGACTGTTAGCAACATGAAATTAAACGACTCTTACTGCATGCATTGTCACTGTTAGCTGTACATACCTACTGACACAAGCCGTTTTAATATATATTAAGACATTATAATCCTTTTTTAGATATGTTGCTAATATACTATCGTGATCGCTGAGCTCTTCCTGCAGATTTCATAGCAGATGCTGCCGCTCTCACGTTTGATTCAGGTTCGGCCAATTTCGTCTAATCTTCGTCGTAGTTCGGCTTAGCTTCGGCTTTGTTCGGCAAAATTCGGCTATGCGTGTGAGTCTGTGTGACGTAGCTGGATGCAATAGCATTATGGGTCACTTGTGAACTTCAGCAAACCAGTCAGACTGTAAATCATTTATTTGTCTTGGGAAATTGGATGTGACATTAAGATCTTATAAAATAATACTTCTTAAAATACACAGCCTACATTATATTAATTACAAAACGTGCTAAATTAAGATGTGATATATATGTGTGTAGATCTGACACCTTTCTGTAGCTTGTCCCCTGATTTTTTTCTCTGTTTCAACCAAACTTTATTTGTTATATCAGAACATAGGCTACATGTTAATAACTTAGCAGCATATTGAGCGGCGTGTGTGTGGTGCATATGGGAAAGAGCAAATTCATGCTATAAAATAGTGACGCAGAGGAGTTTCTTGAAAAGATTTATTATGCAGTTATGATGATGACTGTAAATTCATATTTAGTTACTATTTGTGAGGGAGTCATCTTACTCGAAGTGTTTAACTTTACGTTTCCATTTTAAAATAAAACATAATAATAATAAAAATGTAATATAAATACGTAAGCTAATCAATTTCATTCAGTGACAAAAAATAGATGAATACAGTCAGATGGAATAAATCACATCACAAATGTTGATGTTTAGATGACTCAGACACACCATCAAAAAAAAATAAAAATTGAATTGATCATGGTCATGCGGGCATCTTATCCTGTAATATTTCATGTTAAGTGACTGCCACATACATATCATATGCACATCTCAGTTGTTCAGCCTCTGCTTTGAGTTTAAACATCCTTGTTTTTTTTAAAGCTCATTAAGCACAAAATCAGCCTTTTTTTTGTAGTGTTTTCTGACAAACCCATGATCTTTGATGTGAATCGTTCGAATTCATCATTCATTATTCAAGGATGAAACCGAGAGCTCTTCAGCTTAAAGTGACCTCCTGGAAACATCCACTTCACAGCATGCAGTGTGAGCCATGCACTGAATATTGATTCTCTCTACATGGACAGCGTGATGAATAGCTGGCAGTCTAAAGCTGTATTTAGTGCAGGAGTGTCAGGGTGACAAGTGAAGATGTTGTCATTCATATTGACAGGATGTGGAGTGGTAGAGTAGGCTGAAAATACTGCAGCAACATATGGAAGAGTAAAAGATTAACCTGATGCGGTAGTAATATCAATTTTATGGATAATTAAAAACAACAGCAGAATTATTATGGATTTCGAGCAATGCTAAACTCACAGCCTTATGTGTCTTTTTTCATAAAAACCCAATTAAAGCGCAAAAATGTCATTTTCTTATTCTGCTGCTTTTGCTGCTGAGAAAATATAGCCTATGCTTTTTATTTTTTATTTATTTGTTTACTTTTACTGCCACATCTGTGAAACAAGGGGAGAATGAGTTTGTATGGATTTCTTGGCAAGTGGTGCACATCATTTTGATTATTGCTTTCAGAGCGAGGGTGAGGAAAATCTTTATTCCTCCAGTAAAGATAATGGGGGTGTATTTATGCCATTGACTTCTGTTACTGAGAGATTTGTCCCAGTGACTCGTATTATTGAATATTTGCATGGGCTATTCATTTTCTCGCCACAAGCTGAAAGGACTGTTACTGATAATTTCAATAATGTGAAACAATATGTCCTACAACAGGGAAATGTGAAGACAATTTGCACTGTCGAATATTAACAAAATAATATATCAGGCTTTAGATTCACAGTCATAAAAATTGAATTATGGGTAGGATATGAATGTACAGCTATTGATGAACAGCTCTGGGACTTTTCATTCTATCATTCCACTTGTTTGTAGTTTGCCGTCCACACATTGTGTCTGTATTAGTATTGGCGATTTTTCAGCAACTCTCTCTCCGCAGGTTTCATAGTTACGCCAGTAGGTGCCGACAAGTGACTGTGTTTATGAGTGAGTCATTAATTGAATCGATTCGTTTAATTATTCATGATGTTATTTATGAGTGAGCTTTGAATCATTAACTCAACCGATTCTTTCAAACACGATTCTTGTAGGAAGCAAATATCGGGAAATACGCGCGAGACGTACGTGAGCGGTCGATTCGCTGGATCTTCGTTTGGATTTTCGTTGGCGGAGCGAACATCAACAAAGTAGTCGCAATATTATTGTAAGTAAAATGTAAGTTAATCTGTATTGGGAAGAAAACAAACAACAACAGTTAACTTACTTTGCTCGAATGGAACCAAGCAATTATTATTCAGAATTGCTTGGTTCCATTCGAGCAAAGTAAGTTAACTGTTTTTGTTTGTTCCACACATTCATTTCTTGAATCTGGCGTGCTCTGCCACTGTTAATCCAAGACGGCCTCAGTAACACATGTATAGTTATAATAATAAATTAAATGTAATATAATAATACTAATTTAATGATTAAAATTGCGTAATCAATGCATTGTATTTTTATTATCAGCTTATTCAGTTTTTCAGGTGGATTTTGAACTGGTTCTTCTCTTCCTGAATGCCAGCGTTGTTGCTATGTGCTTATATTTGACAGATAGAAATGATTATGCATTCAGTATGGATTGGCAAACAATTTCCTGGTGATAAAGAAAGGTGTTTGACGGGCCATGTCTGGATTATGACAGCTCGCCATATCCTGTATGTTTAAGGTCAGTGAGATGGGATACACTTTATTAACTTTTGGCATCACCAAATTATACAGAGAAAGTATATGTACTCTGTATGCTTTACACAGCATAATGTGTATTTATCTTCTATTTCTTAACTTCCATTCATGCTGGCATTTTCTTGTCCTCCTTTCACCCCTGGTTCTGACATGTAGGGGTGCATCCAGGCAAAAGTAGTTGCCTGCTCCCTCAGTAAGCTTCCTCCATGTAATTTTGATGGAGCCATCCTTCTCTCCAAACCATTAAACAGTCACATATTGCACTTGACAACATGCATTTCACCAGCAGGTGTTTCTCCATGGGCAGCCATTTAAATGTCCAACAGTGACTCATCCCTTGAGTTTCTAATCTGGCAAACAGCTCATGCCTCTTACAAGGGTTCTTGTGCAGTTTGATGGCAAAGGGCTCGGCTCGTTTGAGATCATGACAGAATTAGTCCAGGAAGACTTTCGTAAACAAAAACACCTGACAGAAAAGTTTGATAAGAAATTACTCAGGAACAGCACAGCAGTGCTTGTTTTCTCAGTTTCATCAGGAAATTTATTTGTTGTACTCTGTTGTAACCACCATGACAGCATAGGTGCTAAATGACAGCAGGGGAAGACAAATTTTCTCCTTCATTTCAAAAGTAGCGACATATCTTCCCATATTTACCATGACCGTCTCTACAGAAAGACAAACAAAAAGGAACAACTCCAAAATAACAGGCTTGTGGTCAGATGTGGTCACTCTTGGCTTCATTAACCTGACAAATTGGCCATTTTCATATAGTATGATAAAAGCCGATATCTATTAAGCATGTGTGATTGTATTGTTATCCTAATTTCAGGGAAGTAAAAAAAAAAAAGTTTACATCAAGTATGTGTGGCTTTATTGCAGACACTAGCTTTCAAACAGAAAACAACTTAGGTGTCGGCCAGGTAGACAAAGTCAGCAAACTAGGCTGCATTTGTCCTTTGGTGTTTAAGAACAACAGCAAAAGTTCACAAATGTTTCTTACAAATAGTGCATTTTTATTTTCTTTGTGCTTGCCTGTGCAAAACAAAGTAAAAAATTGGTATGGTGCCCAAGTGTTGCAACGTGGCTATTAATATTTTCTGGTTATTTTTTTTAGCATGTTGTTGTGCGGTTGCCTACTGGCACAAGTCAAAAGAGCCTACCTAAGTCTCAATTATAAGATATTATAAGATCTCTATGATAAAATATTCTGATATATCTTCAATTTAGGTCTATGGATTTTTTTTACCATCACCCTGGGAAAAAATATAGTGAAACACTCCATTACAACCCTGTTTGTATTTCATCTTGAAAAATTAAAAAAATCTAACATTTTTGCACTTTAAAATAGTATTCATTACCAAATAAGAAGTAATGTTCACAATGTTATTTGAATAATTTTGACAATGGTTCTTGGAAATGTATGCCTTTTATTTTGCATTGTGTTCATCAATGCAGCAAAACTGTACATATGGCTGGGCACAAAAAAATAAAGGCGACAGTGACTTCTTGGCATTGTGGTAGCTCCCACATTCCACATACCTTTGGGATAAGACAAAGCAGACCTTTCAACAAGAGAATAACTGAAAGGAACCAGATGAAGACCCCTGACCATCCGAATATTGATATAAATGTCAATGCACAAATGAACCATGTCTTGACAGCGGTTGCACGTAGTGAGACAAACCTGTGCAAGCGTTCACCCACATCTGTCATTTTGGACCATTATTGAACATGTTCTGGCAAGCTATCTGTACTCTTCCCCTCAACACGACCTTTTTACGTCCAGCTACATGATACAAATTCAGCATGTGTTCCTGCTTTAACCTTACAGACAGTATTTTGAACTTGAAAGCTAGTATCTTGCATATAATTGACATCTATGCATCAGCGTTCCTTGGCTCATGTTTTATTCAGTACTTCTTGCCACACATTTGGCAAGGAAATGTAAACTAAATTCCTGCTCAATGATTATTTTTTTCGTGTTCCATCTCCCAAAGACACATGTAAACAATTCATAATTTGGCGACGTGAATAGAGAACACCCAACTGGATTGCAAATTACAATGAGCGATGGTGCTCTTCAATTGTGTTTCACTATCCCTGAGAACCTTATTCATAATGAAATGAACCAACCCTCTGAATTATACAACAAAAGTTCAGCTACAAGACCATTAAATATGTATACTGCCTAGAGCAGGGAGTTTTCCACACACATAATAGTGGAGTCGCCACAGAGATACTGGTGCTAAGATAAGCGTGCTAACATTTGGCAGAGAGTTTAAACCAGTGAGACATGTTAAATGAGCATCACTCAACATGCCTTAAAGCAAACCATCTCGCTCCCGCATAAATGAAAACATTATCTGTGGTTCCCATCATCACCTACTGTACCATTCCCATGCTTAGAAGAGGAAATGTCATTTTCAAATGTCAATTATAGATCTAGAATAGCAACGTGAATCAGAAACCACATAACCAGACTAGACTTTTAAACCAGACAAGACTTTTAAAATAAGCAGAAACATTCATTTACTATGGAATGTAAAGGGCCCAGAAATTTTCAAGGATTAAACTTTCAGAATTAATTCGGAAACAATGTTTCAATCTACATTTTTTTTCCTTTTCTTTGTTGGCATTTCCAGTTTTGTTACGTCATTTTATTCTGTCACAACTGACAATAAAACATAAGGAAAAAACTACTTGCTTGAATACAAGTTCTTGTATTTGCTTTTGTATTTTGGCCGTAGTACTGTATTTCTTGAAAATAGTAAAATATTTGGATGACAGTTATTCAGACATTTAAGGCCACAAAGTTCAGCTACAACAACTTTCTTCATCTTTTTTTACTCCCAAAACCATTATGTCATACAGCATTTTTTTCCTTTTTTTTTATTTACAAAAATATTTGCAGATACGATTGTACACATTATTACTCCTCACTGGAATGGGAGTCACGGCAATGTATCCTGGTGATAATTGGTTTTCCCCATTAAACACCAGCCACCCATCAAACATATGGGATCCTTGAGAGTGAAGGCCCAGTGTTGCATAGATTTCAGGTGTTGATTTCAGTAACTGAAGTCACAGTATTTGGAAACAAATGTCAAAATGACAAACAAAACAAAACAAAACAAAATAGTCTGAAGTGGTCTGATGGTTGTACATTGGTATTACAAACATAAGGGCACAGCTGTATAAAAAAATAGCCTTTTTAGCTGAGGTTTCAAGTCTGTGGCATCAGTGCTGGGATGTCCCTGCCCAAGTCACAGTGCAATGATAGACTCCTCCCATTTATAGGAACCACACCCACACTATTAGAGCTCCTCTTTCCGCTTGCCCACTTTCTCTTGGTCTCGGCCCCTGAGATTTCTCATGAAACCAGTGAAGCCAGCTTCCTGTAGGGGGTAGACAGTGTACACAGTGAGAAATGAAAAACTGTTTACCTCATAATATAAACAAACATTCACGACGGTGGCCCCAAAAAGCATTTGGACACTTGCATATAGATGCATGAAATACATGTCAAATGTATGAATGTCACTGTATTAGATTAACCAAGACAAAATAAAGCAGGTGGCATTTGCAAATAAATTATGCTAGACCTTTTCTGTCTCTGCTGTTTTTTTATACTTGTACTGTAGTTCATCACATTAAATATGGGCATGTTCCAATAAAGGTGCAGTCACATTAGATATGCATGTGAAATTACTTCGGATTCAGGATATGATACAACAGGATGATGTAAGTCAGTTGTTCTCAATCTTTTTAGCTCGAAGACCCCCCACTGTCCAAAACAATATCTGAAGGCCCCCAAATAAAGGCTAAGATTTTTGTTTTTTCTGTCGTAATTTTATAGAATTTTAATTTAGATTAGAGTTAGATGATTTTAATATTTTTTATATATTAATAAAAATGTATTAGTTTAAATACTTTTAAGCTACCCTGCAGCCCCTTGGAAGTTTGCTGAAGCCCCCTAGTGGGCCCTGGACCCCTGGTTGAGAACCACTTCTCTAGGGCTTCCATAAAATAAAAATGGTTAACAAAATAATTAAAAGGTTAGAATACACACACACACACACATTTATAATTTAGATGGAGCCTGCAGAAGTCTGCAGTTTAAACCAAATCATCTCAATCATGATCCAATCCTTACAGTATAATTTCAAACCTATAAAATATTTTGCTTGAAAAGTGTGCTTGTGCTTTCTTTTATCTAAAATTATACAACTTAGATTGAACTTTTATGTTCTGTCATATGCAATAACATTCATACATTTTTATGTGTATCTAAATACAAATCTCTCACATGAAAGAACACTTACCCCTCTTTCCCCGTTGTATTTCTCGCTGAACTTCCCATAGTTGTAATAGTTGAATGTTGGGTAGCCCTCAACTCCCTCCTGTTTACACAACTCATGGTTTTGTCCCTTTGTGCAGTCCACTGCAGCATATGCAATCTGAAATTAAGTAATGCATAATTATTTTAACAGGAAACTGTCATAGATTAAATATCCTTACTTCAGAAGTCAGAAAAAGTTTTTTGTCATGTTTACATGCACAATGAATTTGTCTTGGTGACAGGAGCTTCCAGTGCAGAAGAAAATACAGACACAGTGCAAACGTACATGATAGTGCAGACATACATAGTAAATTATACAGTAGAGATTAAATATAACACTAATATAAGAAAAACAGAAAATTAAATGCAATATAATACAGAAGTAGAAACCTAGAGAAAAAAACAATTGTTTTAATGAATGTACAGACATGTTATTTACAAGTGTACAGTTTATGTAGTTTACAAATGTACAATTTTCAGATGCTATATATAAATGTGTCAGTTATAATGGACAATGTATAGTTATGAAAGTTTTAATTGTTTAGGCTGAATATAGCTTGCAGAAAAAAGACTGTTCTTGTGCCTGGCAGTTCTGGTGGTCGGTGCTCTATAGTGCCGACCAGAGGGCAACAGCTGAAAGAGAGAGTGGGCTGGGTGTGTGGGGTCCAATGTGATTTTCTTAGCCCTTTTCCACATTCTGGAGGTGTAAAATCTTGGAGGCTGGGCAGGAGGGAATAAATTATCTTCTCAGCAGTCCTGACTGTCCGTTGTAGTTTCTTGATGTCTGATTTGGTAGCTGAACCACACCAGACAGTTATGGATTAACACAGGACGGACTCAATGACGGCTGAGTAGAACTGTTTCAGCAGCTCCTGTGGCAAGTTGAATTTCCTCAGTTTGGCGAAGGAAGTACAACCTCTGCTGGGCCTTTTTAGCAATGGAGTGTGGTCTGAGAGATGGTGGTGCCCAGGAACCTGAATGACTCTACTGCTGCCACAGTTGCTGTTCATGATGGTCCACTATCATCCACTATCATCTCCACTGTTTTGAGTGTGTCCAGCTCCAGGTTGTTAAGACTGCACCAGACAGCCAGCTCTTTAACCTCCTGCCTGTAAGCAGATTCATCTCCATTGTGGATGAGGCCGATGATGGTAGGGTCATCTGCAAATTTCAGGAGCTTGACAGAGGGATATTTTGCAGTGCATTTGTTTGTATTCAGGGAGAAGAGCAGTGGGGAGAGCACACATCCCTGAGGGGCGCCAGTGCTGATCGTGAGAGTCCTGGATATGAGTTTCCCCAGCCTCACTAGCTGCTGCCTGTCTGTTAGGAAGCTGGTGATCCGCTGACACATTGGGGTGGGTACGGAGAGCTGGGTAAGTTTGTCTGAGAGAAGGTCAGGCATGATGGTATTGAAGGCCGAGCTGAAGTCTACAAACTAGATCCTTGCATAAGTCCCAGGTCTATCAAGATGTGGCAGAATATAATGCTGTCCCATGTTCACTGCATGTTTGCTCTGTACGCAAACTGAAGAGGATCCAGAAAGTGTCCAATCTTTTAGATGGGTCAACAGCAGTCTCTCAAACGACTTCAGACGTGAGAGCGACAGGGCTGTAGTCGTTAAGTCCAGTGATTTGGGGTTTTTTATGGACCGGAATAGTGGAGCGTTTGAAGCAGGAGGGGACTACACACAGCTCCAGTGATCTGTTGAAGATCTGTGTAAAGATGGAGGCCAGTTGGTCAGCGCAGACCTTTAAACAGGCAGGTGAAACACCGTCTGGGCCTGAAGCCTTCTTAGTCTTCTATTCACAGACCTTAACGTTCCTCAGACCAGTCCATACTGACGCAGAGTCATTGGCTGAACAGGTTTTTCAGCTTTTCGGAGTAGTTTGATCTCCTTTGTTAGTCTGTTTCTGGCCTGGTTATACAAGATTTTATCCCCACTTCTGTAAGCGTCTTTTTTGGCATGACGAAGCTGTTTGAGTTTCCCAGTAAACCATGGTTGATCATTATCGAATGATAGGAATGTCCTGGTAGGAATGCACATATCCTCACAGAAACTGATATATGAAGTTACAGTATCTGTGAGCTTGTCCAGATCAGTGGCTGCATCTTCAAAAACACTCCAATCAGTGCAGCCGATGCAGGCTTGTAAATCCCGCTCTGCTTTATTAGTCCATCTTTTAACAGTCCTTAATACAGGTTTAGCTGATTTCAGTTTCTGCCTGTAGGTTGGTATGAGATGAAATAGAGAGTGATCAGAGAACCCCAAAGCTGCCCGTGGATGCATCCTTTATTGTGGTGTAACAGTGATCCAATATATTACTGTCTCTAGTGGGACATTTGGCAGTTAACGGGAAAGATTTGCTTTGTTAAAATCTCCAAGAATGATTAAAAGAGAGTCTGGGTACCTTTGCTCCATTTCAGTTATTTGTTCAGCCAGCTGTTGCAGCGCTGCGCTCACTCACGCGTCTGGAGGAACGTACACATTTGTGAGAATAATAGAGGACAACTCCCAGGTATACAGTTTATGAAGAGTGCCTCTAAATTAGAACAGCATATCTTTTTAAGCATTGTTACATCTGAAAACCAACTTTCGTTAATGAAGAAACAATCCACCACCTCTCGTTTTCCCTGTTTCCGCGATGGAACAGCTGGAAGCCTGGCAGATGAAACGCATAGTCCGGAATGGCTTGACTCAGCCAGGTTTCAGAGAAGCACAATGCAGCAGAGTTTGAAAAAACAAGAGCCCTTGTTGATGTGGGTGAGGAGAAGTAGTTCATCCGTTTTGTTAAGAAGGGAACGGACATTCTATGCGTGCGTTTGAACAGCACCGCTGCACCTCTGACTAGAATGTCCAACAAAATGTCTTAATAATCAAAAACTGGAAAAATATTGTCTGGGATGTGTTGCTTAATGTTAAGGAGTTTGTCTCTGGTAAAACTTGTAGAAGAATAACTAAACAGAACAAACAAACAAAAACAGCAGAAGAATTGCAGAGCTCAGCGCCGTGGCTGCCATTCGCGGCGCCATCTTGATAGATTATAGATTAAAGATAGATTATATATAGATTCCTCTAAGTATGTTGTATCAAATAGTAATGCTATGGTAATGTGATATATACAAAGCTGTGGTTGTATCTATCAGGACTTTTTGGAAACAAAAGTACACTTATGCGTAAACCTGATCATGGTTTCAGGTTTACGCTCCTGAGCCCCTTGGAGACCCATTGTGCCGAGCTCCTGGAAGGATTTACTTTCTCTAGAGAAAGCTGTATATCTGAAACACATTTTCAATCAAACAGACCAACTGCATTGATACATATTGCATAGTGTGTGGACTGAATTGAACAATGCTTTGAGTTTCTATTGGGCTAATTTACAGAGATGTAAAACACTGCTCAATAATCCATAAAGCTGCATGGCAGCACATTTGAATCTTCTTGATGACCATTGGCTTGTATATAAAACTTATTCTGAAATGCAAAAACAATTAAGCAGGAATGACAGCAACATATAAAAAACCCAAAGCTGACAGCCAATAGCACCTAAAATCGAACTTCTTTGCCCTTTAGAGTAGATATTTTAATGTGTGAAAACGTAACTGTGAAATCTAACAGCACAGCTGCTTTGGCACTGACTGAATAGTTTCACTCACTGCACCACTACATCCTGAATTTAGCCTGCTGTTTTTCTCTAGGGTAATGAAAAATTAGTAATACATTCCTGTCAAGAAAGGCCATTCAAAGCAGCATAGGATAAAATAAATACCCCAACATTAAAACAAGAGCAAAAATGTATGCTCAGGATATCTGAAGACGGCAGTTTGCGAAACACAAATTAATGAACCATAAATGTCTCTTGACAAACGGCATGAAAAAAAAAATTAATAGTCAAGGTGTATTTTAGCGGTCAACTGGTATTCAGTACATTTTATCACTGAAAAGGTGAAAACAAAAAGCCCTATTTGTATAACTCAATATTTATCTTCATGGCAACCATGTTTGAAACTATACAAATCATATCAGTTTAGCTGAATCCATCTAGTGAAATTGGCATGTAGTATTCTCAACTCTTACGACAAAAACAATTCACATGAAATGCGACGCTATGGATCTTGGTGCACCAATCAAAGATGATCCTCCAAGATTACAGGGTTTCACTGGAGGTTGACATGAATGTGTCTGTGATTATTCGGTCTTTATATTGACAGGACAAAATGGAGAGGAAAGGGATTGTTCATTTGGTTGCCGGCCAATTCTGATATTGATGGAATACCCTCTTGGCACTTGACTGATCTTGCTATAACCTCACCAATAAGTGGATGTAAGCAACATAAGACTCATGGAAACTCTGGATTTTGTGCTTACAGAGGGTGGTTTATGAGATGGATGAGGTTAAAAAAAAGTTGCTCACAAAGGCACAGAGATCCTTCTCAGACAGTAATTATCAACCTCACAGCGAAAGAGCCCAGGTCATTGCGCACAGGAAATGAAACGGCCAGTGAGCTCATGAATATTACAGAAGATAAGTTATTTCCTTTGCATTTGGTGGTATTAAGTTAAAAGAGGTCAACAAAAGAACATCTGAACCAAGACTAGGCTTTACACCATTAGCCTTTTTCCACAATTGAAGTATGTTATATTTAATTGGACTGCATCTGTTGGCTTTCATTACAAAAAAAAAAAAAACACTGTTTAATAGTCAAGCAGAAACAACAGGAGGCTTTATATTAAGAATTGAAGGAATGAGGTTCTAAGCCCTGTGCTGCTGGAAGGCCATTCAAGATGTTTGCTAATGCACTGTACATAAAGGAAATAAGCACTAATGAGAACAGAGGATGAACAGTGGAACCAGGAGATAATTGGACTCTAAGTGGAACCAGAAACACAAACCCTTGATAGAATTAAACAAACCTTCTTGTTTGAGTGTCAGGGTAATATTTATTTACAAATTCATCTGACCTTTTGCTGAACTGCACTAGAATTACTCTGATGCATCAATGAATAAAAATTAATGGGCATATCAGGGGGAAAAAAAAATCTCAAAAAAGCAAAATCTGATTGTTTAGCAGCATACCCCACTCTTTGTAGTCTGAAAAGTGAACCCAATCCAAACTACATCCATAAGTGGGACATTTTTGAGCTTTCATTGAACTTTTCAAATTTTTGAGGACCTGCCCTGCCATTTTCTTTACTATTATTGCACCGATTTCTATTGGAATTAAGGCCAGATGACTAATTCTCTTCCACTGGAAAAGCCCTCCCACATTTCCCATCCACATTTTCCTACACATGATTTAATTAAATATGGCAGCTCTTTCTTGCACATCAAAACGCTATTCCCCTTTCAAGTTCAATTTCCATTTCTGTCTATTCTGGTTTTCTTTATCTTTGTATATATCATAAAAAGTTCATTAAATAAATCATAAATAAAAAAAAATTGGAAATGCATTTCAGTATGAGAGGTGAGACTGGAAGTGTTCTTGGAAGTCCTTGATATCATATGTAACTAATTTTCCCTCAGCCTTTCTCTATATAGTGAAGTATAGTATTCTAGTGAATAATGAATGAGTGAGCAGTTTCAAAATCAGGAGATGAACTAAGGAGTAATTGACAATGGGCCATTGAATTATTGAAAAATAATGCACACCCTGAGGTAGTAATGCAGCCATGCATTATTTTTCAATAACTGAACGGCCCATTGTCAATCAGTTTCGCTTATACCATGGTTACCACACCCCAAGACATTGTTCAGCTTTAAACGCTTGTGTGTAAAACTAATTCCCTTTCATGGGAACTTCGAACTGCGTCCTCTAGGGGTCGTTGGTGTTTTTTCAATGTATGCTTCAGACACGGGTCACGACGAGGCGTTCCCATAGCGACCCCTAGAGGACGCAGTGTCTCGTTCCCTACTCAGGGAACCATGGTTACATAAGTAACCTGAGACGTTTTTTAATCATCTCACCTCAAGTCTATGTTGCTAAGTCATTTTAGAGCTAGCAACACAAGTCACTGATGTGCAGTTATGAGAGAGAGAGAGAGAGATTAAGCTTGTGTGAAATGCCTGAGTCTGTGCGGCTCTCAACAGTGTTCAGCAGCAGTGAAATTCTAATAGAGAAATTCTAAGTTAAAATGCTCTAAAAACAGTGACATTATCACCTCACTTCTACTGTTATTTATCTTTTCAGTTGCAAACAATTTTATTGAAAAAGTCGATTGCTGGGCACCGCTGACAACAAATATCTGTGCATGTATATTTCTGTCTGTGTGTGAGTGTGTGTTTGTACAGCTATGTTTCCATCACCCTGTTTTCATGCGCATTTTGAAGCATCGCATCAAAAACGAGTGACGGAAAAACCAAATTTCGAAAAAAAAGTCCCTTAATTGGCAAAAAAGTTTTTATGCTCAAATTAGGTGGTTTTTGTCTTGTGTGAAAAGGAGTTCATGCGAATAATGGGAGGTGGAAAAACAATTATTGAATAAACTCTTCCATACGCATGAAAAGTCATGTGACTTTGTGCAATGGGGACTGCATAACTTGACTAACCATCTCGTTGCACAGCATTTCAAATTTTGTTATGGTCATTCTGAAATGCCTGAGCAAAGTCTGTCATCAAAGTATTTCTGTATAATTGCCTCCCAGATGACTGCGATCCCACACAGCAGGCAGCCACCTCCGAAAGCAATGATCACATGTATTGTTCCGTCTGCTCGCTCTGAGCCGCAAGTAATTTATTATATATGAAAATTATTATATTCAGTGGCTTTGCCTACTTTTCTTACTGATATTTAGCTCCAGTTTATCAGGAAGTGACAAATTTGTTCTCTTTGACTCGTTGGATGGAAATGGTGCTTTATTATGTTTTATGCAATATTCCAATGTTGCGCACAAGTTAAATTCTCAAATTTGGATGGAAACAGAGCAAGTATGTGTGTGCGTGCAGAGAGAGAGAGGAGAAAAAAGTGTGCTTTTTATAGATAAAAAAGGTAATTTATTGGGGGAAAAAACATGGAAAACCTTTGTTATTTTTATCCCATTGTTTGTCATAATTGTTTTCTTGGTCATTGTCTTTGTGGGTTTTGGTTCATTTGCTGTTGTAGGACTTTTGAAGTAGCTGGAATCATTTGAGCAAAGTGATATGCAACTGTAATGCAGTCGCCAGATCTGGAACTAATTCATAGCTATACATTTGCTGGAAAATAATTGCACGCCTTAGAATGTTTGTCAACCAATCAGAATCAAGCATTCAACAGTGTAAATAATAAAATGTGGTCTCATATGCCTCATGAATTCAGCTCTACTGAGAGATGCAGTGGCTGACAGACAGGAGCAGAGGTTTACACATGTGGAAAAAATAGCTTCATGAACAGAGCTTTTAGTCTTCAGACAAACAGTATCTGTTTTTAATAATATCTTTAAGGGTGTTAGCACAAAATCTAAGAAAACAAAACTGGCTCCATTTGAATCTTGGCAAAGTGAATTTCCAAATGCTGTTCATCTGAATAACGATTATGCGCAAGTCTAAACTTAAGAGCAATAGGGAAATTGAAGAGGACTGACGTTATGCCTGATGAATTATAGACATTTGCAAATAACAATTCAACATCACTGTCTTATGGCCAGTGATAAATGTCTGCTGTTAAAGAAGCCAAAGGGAATGTTTTTACAGGCCTCTGAAGATCCAAAAATAGAGACAGCTACTTTCAAAGAAGTTTCGGGAGAAAGAGGAAAGATTTAGAGAATGATGAAATGTCAGTGTGTAGACGCCTGCGATGGAGTGTTACTCAGAGAGACGTGTCTAAAGTGGAAAAAAGTGGAAACATCGGCACTCGTCAAAGTGAAAGCAATGTGAGAATTTAAAAGTTAAGCCAAGCACACTTCAAGACTTAAGCTTGTCGGCCCTTCATGTGTTAAGTCTTCACCTAGTCTGCAACAAAATTCCACACAGATCATAGCCAACTCTAAGCGCGCTGTGCATTTAAGAGGGGAATACAGCCGAAATATCATGTAAAAGGAGGAAGTGCCTCCACTTCACTATGATTGGTTGATGAATGTGATTATCATGTTCACAACCCGTCTGCAAATTGGCCAGGAAGATACTAGACAGAATAACTGACGTCATGAGACATATCTGAGAGCTGCATAATGATTTGTCCCGCCCTTGATGATCTCAAGTTGTATGGAATAGAGTTATTAAGAAATGTTTTCAAAATGATCTTTTTGTTAAAAAAAAACATGGTTGATTGGTTAACATTTATTTCATGATATCTATTGCATTAACTACTTACTTACATAACTACATAACATACATATTATGTATATAACATACATAATAATTGCACTTATATATTGTTGCTCTTTTGTTAGTTTTGACTGCTTTTATTGTCCTCATTTGTAAGTCACTTTGGATAAAAGCGTCTGCTAAATGACTAAATAAAAAAATAAAATAACTACATAGGCTGCATTTACACTGCAAGTCTTAATGCACAGATCCGATCTTTTGACCATATCCAATTTTTTGGCCCGTTTATTTACATTCACTTTAGACACGACTGTTTAAATTAATTCCCGCCCTAAAGGATTGTCTGCAGTTATCACTTTACTATGCACATGGTATACCTTTGGGATTTGAATGGCCGTGCTATAAAAAATATTTATATAATTCATGTCGAGTGGCCATTATTATTTGCCAGCATGGACAAAAACTGTCATGGATGTTTTGCAGCACAAAATCTGACTGAACAGATAAATAACATAAAATAATTTTCATTCATTAGGCTATTTTATCTACAGCTCGTTAGAGGTAGAATTCTTTAGTGAAATAAAGTAGGGTCAAGATGATATTTATTGAAATTAATTCAAATGAACGAGAGAGAGAGAACGCGCGAGTGAGTGTGAAGCTTGTTGGTTTAATTACAAAAATGGTTATCACCTCATTACTGAGAAATATAAAGTAGCTTTTAGCTGTTGTATTTATAAATTTCATGGGGCAGAGGTTGAAAACCATCTCCTGAACGTACAATTTCTTACCTATATAAAGCTTCCATCTCAATAAAATGCGAGCGCATGCAGCACACCGGCATTAAAACACAATCTTTATTGGCAAACGTGTCGCCCTCGCATTGGGAGTTCTGCGGGGAATTGGATGTGTGTGTTTAGATGTAGGTTGGATGTCCAGATATCAGATATGTATCTGATTTATAACCACATTTGGAAGTGGCTCAGATTGGATGCGAAAAAATCGGATCTCATGCAGATTTTTGTGTTTACACAGGTGCAACAAATTACGATCGGTGTCAGATGTGAGCTAAAAAATCTGATTTGTTTGTGCCAGTTTAATGCAGCCATATAATAAATAACTAATATACTACTAAGACTGAATACTAAAGAAGTCTTCAAAAGGACGAAGAGGTCTTGTAGTGAGTGCTTGACTTAAACTGACAAAACATGGCTAAGGCAGCATAGTCTGCCTCACACTATAATATAGAAATCAACAGAGAAATACAACACAGATAACATGTGAGGTAGTAGATTGAAGGTCAACAGCATCAGACAGCACAGTGACTGTGACATTGAAGACCTTGAGAACGTTCTGGATATTAAATTCTAGGATGTGTGAAGGCTATCTGAATGAGAGAGGGAGAACTTGATTGCGCTTGACAGAACCTGGAACTCATTTGAAAGGGGTTGTTATTTAGAGTGGCTGGAAAACTCCTTAATGGTGTTGAGCCTCACCTTGCGGTCCTCTTTGAACAGCTCAGCTGCTGTGGTGATATGAGGGACGGCATTCTTGCAGTGCGGACACCCTGGGGAAAACAGTAAGATGTAAGTATTCATCGAGCTGTCTCACCTTATAATGCTGAGAACAAACGGCAAGAGGTGATATATCCCAGCATTCACAAACAGACATAGAGATGAATACTAAAGCAAAAGAAAATAACACGATCGAATTCTTTACAAAAAAAAGACATTACTTACAAGACAATAACTTAAGACAAACAGATATGCACATAATCCATCACTGCCTGCATATAGCAGGTTAAACTGACACAATTCAACTTTATAGCTCGTCAAAAGTAACTTTATTATTCTCATAGACGGCCCAGCGGGAGCTTTCCTGAGGCAATATGTGTCCATCAAACTTACTAAAGAACAGGCAAGAGTTTCTACCCTCCTTAGTCAGAACTCCTAAACTTTAATTTCAATCATGTTCTTATGAGGTGGTTTTGATGCTAAGGGTGTTATTCTTATAAATTATGCATGACATTTGGCGTTAAATGTTTCAAATGCACGACTTCCATTGAATAAACAGCTGCCTAAAGCTAAAAATTTGCCAAATGGCACAACCATCTCATTTACTTTGCTAGTTTAGGTTGTCACGCAATCTTGTTTGCACACATTTGTGCTACTCTATGTTTTTAATGAAAGTTATTAAAGTAAGTGAGTTCACTTTGGAAACTGGTGACTTTTAAATGGCAGTTAATGGCACGGTCATAATTTGCAGGGCAGCAAACAAAGGCCTGTTTGTGTGAGGAACAAGGGGTCTAATTTAAGACGCACGAGGGTTATTATAAATAATGGAGCATAAAGTTGTGTACCTTCCCTTTTGGCACATGTTGCCATTATATGAGGAAAAGAAAGGCTGGGCAGGCCTCCAAACCCATGCGAGGTCGATGCGAGTCGGTCTCAGTGCCCAGCTAGATACGCTAATCAAGAAGTCAAAGCGTGGGCAAAAGCTGTACTTAAAATAGCACATAATCATTTTTCATCATATGCAAGAAGAAATTTGGGGTGCATTTCAATTGACTTTCTAGTTCAGTAGTTGTTGCCCTGGGAACAATTTCTAGGGCGGTGCCAGTGTCAAAATCATTCCAGTGCGCTGAAACGTTCGCTGCCTAGACATTCCCAGAATGCACTGGAGGTGTACTGACATCTGACATAAGGGATGTGGCTTTTGAGAACTAAAGCCCTTGAAACTGCTTGATAACCTCTGATAAGAACATCTTGTTTCAACCATCATGCTCGCTCCAGAGAGTTACCACTATTATCAGGGTAGCTAGGTGATATTTAAACCTTCAGTTCTGTACAAATGCGAAGATCTGCCCTATCATTAAGTAGAAAGTTGCTCCTACAACGATGAAAGCTGCCCACTATTGTGTTCATTGAATGGTGTGCCGTTCACCAGAACAAAGCATCACTGATGGAATTATTTAATAAAGCTTTGCATAGCTCTGTTTTAAATGGGCTCTATTCACACCATCATTTGTTCCATTAATCCACTGTTGTAATTAACAGTCTTGAATACCCAATACAAAAGCTATGTTTGTCTTTGCCATTTGTATTACATCTAAAAAGAAGCTGTAATTAAAGGATCCAGTTAGACTGAGAGGTCAGGAGTATGACACAATATGGTCTAATGCTAAATAAATACATTGAGTTCATTGAGTTCACAGTGCATTTATGTTACATTCCTCAATTATTATACAAATACAAAAAAGGGCATATTAATATGAAATTATGTTCTCAAATGTGCGCACAACCAACAGTGGTGCTGCACAGACTGAAAACAGTCCAATGACTGATTTTAGCACAAAAGAGTCAAGTCAGCTTATTTACAGGGGGAAAACATAACCAGATAATTTTGTATACCCCAAAATCAAACAAATGCATAATTAAATGGATAACATAATTACATCATTCATGGCTGATATATATATTAAAATAAATAGCACACAGAAAATTCCCCATCAATTTTCATTACAGCAATGCATCTGGATATATTTTAACAAGTACTGGAATTAGTAGGGCCAAGTACACTACAAAACAGAATGACCTGCACGCAGTTTCTCGTTTATTTCGTGCTGGTGCAAACTTTACTCGACAAACAACAGAGAACGTGCATCAAATTACAAGATCAGTCTCCCAGTCTAATGCTATGATCCTGAGATTTGTTTACACACAAACTCAGGCACAATTGCAACACTACAATTCTTGACAACATGTCAACAAACAACATGAAGGGAGAAAAAGAAGAAAATGAGCCGAATACCAATAAGATGAGACAGTGTTAGAGGAGATGTGGGCAGCAGTTTGATGTTTTGTTTTTGGCTCCTGCTTCCCACTGTCTAGCCCTCCTCTTGCAATTTCGTTGGCTGTTGCTCATCGCTGCTCACTTGCTAGTGAAAATGCACAGACCTGACGACTGGTTGGCCAGATTTCATAACAGTTTGAAATGTAGTGTAGCATCTGCGCAAATTGGAAGAGTGTCCACACAAGTTGGCTACTATCTGGGGCTTTTTGTTGCAGATGTACAATATAAAAAATACAAGTGAAACAAGCTTCAGTCTTGTCATATGCACTTAAAAAACAAAACAAAAATTATATATATATATATATATATATATATATGTGTGTGTGTGTGTGTCCGTGTATATAATTTTTAAATCAAATCAGTACAAATACTAACACGATGTATAAATACTTTACAATTTAATTAAATGATTTGTATTACAGTCTTTCTTTTTCCTTGCCATGGCCACTTTTGTCTTGCTTATTGAGGGGTTTGTGTAAGACACTATTCTTTGTAAAGCTGCTATGGAACAATATGTAATGTGTAAAAAGGACTATCCACCTCAAATTAATTATAAGGAATTGCATTAAACTGTGTTTGTCTTCACAAGTAATAACTGAGGAAGAAGAGATGCACAAGTAATTAATCTCCCTTTGCTTCCCTCAAGCCTAAACATTTAAAATGGCTTTTACCATTTCAGAAAAATACAGAGATGCAAACATATTTAACTGTTATGACCTATTGTAAATATTTTAAATAATGCAATAACTATGTGCAGGAAGCTATGGTGCAGTTTACGCCACCTGCACATTTCAGTGCTCTATATAATTGCCATCACACATGATTCTTTAGGAGGATGCAACAAAATTCTGATTCATTTCCCTATAAAGCTTAAAGGTTTAGGAGAAGCCTGGGAATGTGCTTTGAGACCGAAACTACAGCTGCAGTATTTAAAAAAAAACAAAAAACAGAAGGCTTACATGGAGCATAGAACATGACCAAGGCGTGTTTCTTCTTTTTCAGAAATTCCCTGAAATCTTCGGCTCCCAGGTGGCTCACGCTGGATGGCATCTCATCCCACGACTTCTCTGGAGGAGGTGGGGCCTGGGGACTGAGAGAAACAGAGAGAGAAAGCGCCTGTGATTAAATAGGTAAGCTGTTAGGCTGAGATCTCTGAATCTGTAACACTCACAGTCAAGTCAGGTCACTACGTAATAACTATGCAAATGTTCAGAATCAGTTTAATACACTGAATAAAATGTAGACATAATTAGACTAATTACACTTTGTATGGATATCATGCAATAAACAATTTCAAACATGAAATGAAAGCATGAAAAGCACCTCAGGACTAAACAAAACCCTAACTTGGGCTCTCCTGACTTCCCATGTCCCATGGTATTATCATAGTGCATAACTACTAGTCTGCAGTATTTGGCATGAGTCTGAAAACAGGCTTGGCCCTGCTGTTCTGGGACCTGTGAGATGGCACCGTCATGCACTTAAACTCATAGCTGCTGCCCGCACAGAAGGACTGCTCCAGGATCAAAGCAAGGGCAAGCTCTTCCACTGAGAGGTCAGTTTAGCAGTGATTGATTGTAGTCAAGCTCTGTTGAGCACATCCCAAAGAGTCAGGGGAGACAGCAGTGTAAAAGTAAATTCTCAGGCTCCCAGCCCTGATGCAGGTCACTCTTTAGTCAGTGTGTGTTTTCTAGAGTGAAGTTCGGTAATGCGTGAAAAACATCTCCAGGTCAAATGTATGTGGCCCTTTCAAACAATTCTGCACAATCTATTTATTTTATTTTTTTTCAGAAATCTAACACTTGTTCTAACTAGGTGACATTCAGTAACCACTTTAACATATAAAAACAAAACCACAAAGTTGGTGCTTGGATACATTTTTAGTATTTATACCTTCCTGACTATTTATAGAGTTAAGAGATTGCAGAGGGTAAGAGTAGCACAACAAAAAGCAATTTCTGCCTCACTTGTACCTGACCTTAGCTGAGCACTAAATCCACCTCCATCAGAAATAAATATTACAAAGTGGGAAGAAATAAATAAAAGCAGAAACAAGCATTTACCCGTGCAGACCTCCATACACCTACATAAACAACTACATCCAGTCAAAAACAGCCATTGTGTTTGATCTGTTTTGTACATTAACGCCTCTGCAGAGATGCATTGCAGAAACAGGCCTTTCAAGGAT
>NW_015551026.1:944426-947176 GCF_001515605.1 Sinocyclocheilus anshuiensis | reverse complement strand
TTGTATATGGACAGTAGAGAGTAAGGATAGAATACAATAATAATAAATTAATAATATAATAAAAAATATTATTTTAATAAAATATTGACAGCAAATTATTATTATTAAATTGATCAAACTATTCTTATGCCAAATAGTTAACTGGCCTAACCTTAATTTAAATGCAATAATAATACTAAAATAATAAAAAGATAAATAAAAAATACTAATAGTATATCTCTTGTTGCAACAACTTACTGAATTAATATAGATATAGTTTAATTTAATTTCTCATGCTGATGGTCAGTGGAAAAGATGGCGTCAACTCACTTCTGCAGCCACTCGATGATTTTGTCTTTGCTCCGGAGTTGAGGAAGTGTGTACTTCTCTTCCCCCTTGCCAAAGTACTTCACTGTTGGGAAGCCTGAGATTTTAAACCGCTCACCGATGGACTTGTGAATGGTGGCATCCACTGCTGCCAACACACCTGGGCTCTGAAACCATATGAACATACAAAGATAGAAAAGCACTGTTTATTTTCAACTTAAAAACACACCATACTGTATGTTGTCTGACAGTTGATTGGTCAAATTCACGTGCAAATACATCCTAAATGTTGGACATTGTTAGTCCATTTGTTAAACTCTGTGCAAACTGCTTTTTATTTTATTTTTTTCAAAAAGATCAATGTGATTGTGGTGCCAAGCACATTTTAGATGCTAATTTTTAACCCAAATCACTCTCTAAAAACTTTCCAGCAATTATGGAACTCATTAAGTTTCAAATGTCTAAGCACAACTTAATTAAAATCATGAGGCAATTTGAGAACAGAGCAAGTTGCCATTTTAATACTGATAGTGTTCTGTGTTTGAAGGGACCTCCTGTAGGTGGAGTAGATGAGATGAATATTTATTCGATGATTTCTGAAGCTCAGGAGAGGAGACTGAGGATATAGGAATCAGTTCCCTCAAATTCATGTTCTAACCTTAGATTTTAAAACCACTTTTTTTTTACATCTAAAGACAGAATATGTCTATCTTTATATCTGTTTAAATTAGGAAATGTCAAAGTTAACCTGTTAATTATTAAAACAAAAACAAAAAAACATTTGCATTGCATTTCTAGCACATTTCAATAGTTTGAGAAATATATCTTTATGTCGAGTGAGACAGAGCGTTGTTGCACTAAACACTGAGTTTCATCCACACAAATTGCAGAAAATTATATTTACACAAAGGCCTATTACTTTGACTGATTTATGACATCCCCAGTTTAAACGCAACCAATTTGTTGAAGTTGTTGACACAAGCTTTTTTGATGAAATGACAGCACAATTTGGCACAGCTTTGTTTCCACCATGATATAGCTGCAAAATGGACTGCCATTATGAATGTTTCCTCAGCTTAAACTCAATTAACTCCCTCTATTTGCACACATCTGTCAGTGGGATACCTTATATTAATGATGAGAGTCTTGGTCATTATCACAAACAAAGGATTTGTGTTCAAGTTTAGGTACCAAACCCACAGGGGCCAAAAAATCTTTGGACAGCTATCGGAGCTGTGAGCCAATTAGAAGTGTATGCAAACCAAACCACTTGACGACAAATACACAAACACATCTCATTAAATTAATGGCACCGCATTTCAACAACACACTTGAGAGATAAGCACGGCCGCTTGTATTTCTCCACCATCCACTTACAAAATGTCAAATTCGTAACCCCCGTCTTACATTCATATATGCACATTTAAACATCCTTATTCCAACATCTCAGAGAGATGCAAATTGAAAATGCTCTAAAAAAATCTCGACATGTGGACTCTCTCTTTAAACTGTGTGTAGGGCCGTGAGCACAGGGAATGAGAAAAATAAATGACTTCATCTTTCTCGGGGGAGAAGATGTGAGGACTAGAGCATGCATTAGATAATGCATAACGTGTCATTATTGAACTCTGGGAAGAGCATCACTCCGAGTAGCTCCAAGCTGAAGGCTAGAGGGACAGCACAGAGGAAAAGGAAAATGAGATAAATACTCAACGATAAGGCTCTGGTGACTGCAATTGGCCTGCAACTAAGGACTAGAGAACAGAGCCAGTGCTACGGACACACCCGGAAAATGAGAAACACACCACTCACACAACATGGCCAGAGATGTTTGTGAACTCTATATGTCTCATGTTGTAAATTTAAAGCTTAAAAATTACCATGTCATGCAAGCATGGAAATGTTGAATCAAAGGTTGAAAGAGAAAAACATTTTTGAATTTACCGCAGGCTGTTAACAAATTGTCTAAGATGCTGGAAAATTACAGTTGGCTTATTTTAATCAAGTCAATTGGACACAGACTTTTTACAAGGAATACCTCAAAGTGACAATTACACACCTAGAACCATTTAATTAAGTACACAGTTGTTCTCCTGCCTCCATGTTGTCTTTTGCAAAGTCAGTTTGAATTTTACAACAAGCAAATATATGAACATTATCCATTCCCTATATGTCAGAGAATTAGAGTGAAGGAACTCACATCTGGGTCTTTGTTGAGGATCTCAGCAGCTTCATCAAACTCTGGCTTCATATTCTTACAGTGGCCACACCCTAAAAACCATCACAAGGAAGAAAATTAGAATGGGATTCATTTTAAGATCATAAATCTGAGGGGAAAAAAAAATCCATCATATTAATAATTTTTATATTTTACAATTATTTTTTAAATATTAATTTAAATTATGTAAAAAAAAAAAAAAAGAGGAAAAAGTGATTTTTTTTTT
>NW_015551026.1:942382-944379 GCF_001515605.1 Sinocyclocheilus anshuiensis | reverse complement strand
ATATATTTATTTCTTTATTTTTTTTTGTACATCTTACTGAACCCAAACTTTGAATGGTAGTATATAAACATCAAAATATATGGAAAACCCTGCTAAACTATTTGCATTGGGCATCCAGCACATTTAGATTGTTTGAGAAATATCATATCTTTATGTCGAGTGAGACACAAAGACAAAGAGCACTATTGCAAAGAAACAATAAACACTTTTTCAGTGTCATCCACACAAATTGCAGAAAATTATATTTACACAAAGGCCTATTACTTTGACTGATTTATGACATCCCCAGTTTAAACGCAACCAATTTGTTGAAGTTGTTGACACAAGCTTTTTTGATGAAATGACAGCACAATTTGGCACAGCTTTGTTTCCACCATGATATAGCTGCAAAATGGACTGCCATTATGAATGTTTCCTCAGCTTAAACTCAATTAACTCCCTCTATTTGCACACATCTGTCAGTGGGATACCTTATATTAATGATGAGAGTCTTGGTCATTATCACAAACAAAGGATTTGTGTTCAAGTTTAGGTACCAAACCCACAGGGGCCAAAAAATCTTTGGACAGCTATCGGAGCTGTGAGCCAATTAGAAGTGTATGCAAACCAAACCACTTGACGACAAATACACAAACACATCTCATTAAATTAATGGCACCGCATTTCAACAACACACTTGAGAGATAAGCACGGCCGCTTGTATTTCTCCACCATCCACTTACAAAATGTCAAATTCGTAACCCCCGTCTTACATTCATATATGCACATTTAAACATCCTTATTCCAACATCTCAGAGAGATGCAAATTGAAAATGCTCTAAAAAAATCTCGACATGTGGACTCTCTCTTTAAACTGTGTGTAGGGCCGTGAGCACAGGGAATGAGAAAAATAAATGACTTCATCTTTCTCGGGGGAGAAGATGTGAGGACTAGAGCATGCATTAGATAATGCATAACGTGTCATTATTGAACTCTGGGAAGAGCATCACTCCGAGTAGCTCCAAGCTGAAGGCTAGAGGGACAGCACAGAGGAAAAGGAAAATGAGATAAATACTCAACGATAAGGCTCTGGTGACTGCAATTGGCCTGCAACTAAGGACTAGAGAACAGAGCCAGTGCTACGGACACACCCGGAAAATGAGAAACACACCACTCACACAACATGGCCAGAGATGTTTATATGTCTCATATGTCTCATGTTGTAAATTTAAAGCTTAAAAATTACCATGTCATGCAAGCATGGAAATGTGGTTGAAAGAGTTGAAAGAGAAAAACATTTTTGAATTTACCGCAGGCTGTTAACAAATTGTCTAAGATGCTGGAAAATTACAGTTGGCTTATTTTAATCAAGTCAATTGGACACAGACTTTTTACAAGGAATACCTCAAAGTGACAATTACACACCTAGAACCATTTAATTAAGTACACAGTTGTTCTCCTGCCTCCATGTTGTCTTTTGCAAAGTCAGTTTGAATTTTACAACAAGCAAATATATGAACATTATCCATTCCCTATATGTCAGAGAATTAGAGTGAAGGAACTCACATCTGGGTCTTTGTTGAGGATCTCAGCAGCTTCATCAAACTCTGGCTTCATATTCTTACAGTGGCCACACCCTAAAAACCATCACAAGGAAGAAAATTAGAATGGGATTCATTTTAAGATCATAAATCTGAGGGGAAAAAAAAATCCATCATATTAATAATTTTTATATTTTACAATTATTTTTTAAATATTAATTTAAATTATGTAAAAAAAAAAAAAAAGAGGAAAAAGTGATTTTTTTTTTACAAAATTTATTTTTACAGTAGTGCTTTGAAGTAGTGCTTTCACCAGATTTGATAATATTACTACTAAATTATGAGAATAAGTGTGATATCTTGAGATTCTTGTATACCAAATCAGCATATTAATAATAATAGTAATGGCTGCTGAAAATTCAGCTTTGCCATCACAGGAATAAATGATGTTTTATATTATATTCAAATACAAAACAG
>NW_015551026.1:913199-942331 GCF_001515605.1 Sinocyclocheilus anshuiensis | reverse complement strand
CACTTATTTTAAATTGCAATAATATTTCACAATTTGTACTGTATTTTTGATCAAATAAATGCAGCCTTTTGAACTGTTGTATATATATATATATATATATTTATTTCTTTATTTTTTTTTGTACATCTTACTGAACCCAAACTTTGAATGGTAGTATATAAACATCAAAATATATGGAAAACCCTGCTATAAATGAGGCTTTGGGTACTTGAACAGCTAAACACTAATTTGGCCAGGTTGAGAGGTCAGCTAGACTAGCCAAACCAGCATAAACCAGAAAACCATCTTAGGCCAGTTTAAGCTTTTTATTTTATTTTTTTCCCCAAAAGGGTTGTCATGCATAATTGACATAGCACAAAAACAACAACAACAACTCAATACAACATGTCAGTCATAAATTGACCAGAAACAGCACTCATCTGGAAAGAAATTATACTTCCCTTTCAAGTATTTAAAGAGATCCCTTTCCAATTCTCCACCTGTTACATAATCATAAAAGCCTTTCCAGTAAACATAAGCCAGAACAAGCCTGGATTTAATATGTATTTATTTACACTATAGGAATATGAACAAATCAGGACACTGATTCATATATGGTTTGCATTTTTGGCAAGAAGAACTATGTACAACAGTTTATTATTATTATTATTATTAATAAGGGTGACTTGAAATCAGATCACATGAAATTTGCACACTTAAGGGGCGAGTGTCAGCATGCATTTTGTCTTATAGTTAATCTGATGCAAGTAAAGCATAATTTTTTGTCTTGACAAACTTAACAGTGTTAATTATGTGCATTGAGAGGCCTAACCAATGTTGTCATTGGCATTATGATAGCTGAGTGCATGTGAAGCGAAGTTTGTGTGTAAACAAGGATATTGCATTTGACCTTGTTGATGAGAATGTAAACAAGTCATTCGGTACCTTGAAAGTGTATTAATGTGGAGAGAAAGTATGTGCATATAGGCTCAGTGGTGGGTTGGTAGGATACACCCTGTGCCTTACAGGAAATGAATATGTTCTATCAGAGGTGTTTGATCAAAAATGTATGAAAGCTGAGAGCCATCTTCCTTCAATCACTAGAAAAGCAACCTACCAAGAAATTGAAATACTACCGACATGCTCGTATCAGCAAATCTGTGTCAGGTTGATTCATTTGAGAATAAAATTGATAGAAAAAAACATCAACAGTACACAAGTGCAATTCAACCAGCATAAAGAGATTGACTAAATGCTCTCAGGGTTTTTTTTTTTTGTCTCTCTCTGACCTCTTCAGTGGTTCAAATTAGACCTCACTAGACAAAAATTACTGTTAATAAGATAATACCATGGCACATTCATATACAATACACCATGATTCTCAATGATCCATATACTGTAAAATATGCATGTACTGTACAATGGTTTTTACATGGTACTCCAATGTACTACTTTGTTTGGCCTTCCAAAAATGGACATGACTAGAAATCAGTGGTTAAGTTGTATTTACAACTCTGTTCCAAAACACTTCAACCCAAATATTTGGATGTACGTCACATGTCCTTCCGGACGCTCCTTCGTCAAAATCGCCGGCCGTTCTCAAGCCCACTCGCCGTCTGCTCACTCTAACCCTCCGGCCGTTCCCCACGCTAGCCCCCGGCCTCTGCTCACTGTAGGCCACGGTGTGTGTATTTGGCCAATCACAACGCACTGGATAGCTGGCCAATCACAGCACACCTCGCTTTTTCAGACCGATGAGCTTTGTAAAAATCGACGCGTTTCAGAAAGGCGGGGCATCGAGGAGAAACAATAATGTACAATATGTGGAAAATAATGTGTTTTTTGAACCTTAAACCGCATAAACACATTTCATTACACCAAATACACCAAATACTGTTCTTTTTAGCAGCATCATATGACCCCTTTAAAGAGTAGTTCTGCCTTAGTACGCGCGCAGAGAATTATAATGTAATGTAATAATGTAATATAATGTAATCATAATAACATGTCCAAAACATTATAATAACATAGTGATTTTGACAACTTGCTTGTCAAGCAAACATAATTCTAACAATTAAAGAATTCACCCAAAAATTAAAATTATATAATTATTTACTCACCCACATGTCATTCCAAACCTGTAGGACTTTCTTTCTTCTGTGGAACTCAAACGAAGGTAATTTGAGCAATATTTCAACTGTATTTGCCTATTTAAAGAAAGCAAATGGGGTCAAAAAGAACAGTGGACCTTTTTATGTTCCACAGAATAAAGGAAGACATATTGGTTTGGAGGGACGTGAGGATTTCTAACCCTTTAACTACCCCTAAATTTTAATGTCATTCAAGCCCCAAGTCCTGTGAGAGCAGTGTTGTTGATACTCACAGGGAGCATAGAACATGATCAGGACTGAAGGATGCTCCTCCAGGAATGTGTCAAAAGACTCATCGGTCAGATGGAAGACCGCCGAGCCGGATTCTGACCAGGGCACCTCTGGAGTTTTAGGTTGAGTGGGCTGGGGGCTGTGCAACGTATAAAACAAGCAGTTAAAAGCATTTCTATTAGTCAAAATGTTTTTGTTGTCTCAAAGCCTATGAACTTCACGACTCAGATTCATGACTCAAAAATCTCCAAATGACTAATGTGATACACCTAAGCTCTGCCAACACACTGCCAATGCACATCTCACAATTCATTTCAGCTCTACATCTGGTGGGGAACGGTCACACCCACATGACTTAAGAGAGCTAGTCTGAGCCCGCAATTCACATCTGTCTCCTCACGGGCCCTGTGCCCATATAAGAGCGGCCCAAATGACTTCCTCGTAGAGTGAATAGAGCCAAGAACTTATCTACTAGAAGTGCGTCAGCTGAACAAAGACCAGCCAGAGGCAACTTTGCCAGGGATAAACACTGGCAAACCCAACCATTCAGTGGGTAAAGTGCATCAGTAAATGCTCTCACATTCTCACAAACTTCCACTTTTCGTTATTCAAAATTAATTCTACAAGACAAGCCAGGGATACATCTGCAAGTGCTTTGAGAGCAGGAAATCACAATTTTAAGTCTCTTTAACATTCACTTGTACTGGTCAATGAACTCCAGCTGTCATATAGTTTATGGAATAGCAATAATGATTTTCTGTGTCTCACAAACTATGGACCACCCACCGTCTCTTCATTGACCGTCTCATGAGCAAAAATGGTGAGAGCTGATTGAAATTGCTAGTTCCAAACTAACTGGTTAGCAACTTTAGGAAGTTATGGATGACAATTTTTTTATCAGTCCCACTAAAAGTGATAATAATATACCGCTGCTACAGTGATCATTTTTGAGAAACCGCTATTAACTAGATTTGCTGGCCTGGTTAATAGTGACATCTAAATCTTTGAATAATATCTCTGTTTAAAAGTTTAGAATCAGCTAGATTTGTTTTTGAAAGAAGTCTTTATGCTTACCCAGGCTTTTATTTGATCAAAAATACAGTAAAAACTAAAATATCATTAACAATTAAAAAAACTGCAAGCAGCAATTAAGTGACCAAGCACAACCAGTCTTTTCCCAGTCTTGTTCGTAAAACAATGTTTTTCACACTGGTTTAATTTCAAATTCAGATTTACCTGCCCTTAATTGACAAGAAAATACAAACCAAGCTGTGGCTGGTCTTGTGACATAGGTCTATTGATCAAAATCTCTTCCAGTCTAAGTGGGAAATTGACCAGAATAAGCGGATCAGACTTTATGCCAATAAAAAGGTTTCTCATACTACTCACAAACTACTAATGTGTCATGCCAAAGCACATAATTCTGAACTTAACAATACAAATATTGCTCAGCACACTACAGTGCTTGCTTCATCTAGTCTGCTTCCTGACACTTAGTATATACAGCATCAGCAATGTCACTGAATTTATTTATTGCTAGGCAAAGAAAATACTGGGCCACTGTATGACTAGAAGATTCATGCAGTTCATAAATTACATGTTGCATTGCTTGCACAGCTCTAGTGAAGTTAATCTCTGAGACGTGTACATAGGCACTGTAAACTTGTATATTTTGTTCACGGTCACTTTGATAGTAGGTTAAAACACTGCAGAGATCTTAAAGCCTCATCACATCTCTGTTAGGAGGCACAGAGGAGTTTACGTCCAGTGTTTTACAGTGCACATCATATCTTTCACACCACAGTTCCTGTAAAACACTCCCTGGATAACGGTGGAGACCACAAGCAGAAGTCCAAGATGTTACACCTCTTACAAACACAGTGATTGTTTACAGCTTTTAAGATAGGGCATAAGAATGAATGAAGAGAGGCTGTGTATGTTTGTATGTTAAAATAAGGCTCAGGTTTACTCACTTTTTCAACCAATCAGCAATGTCTTTAGAGGTGGCTCCATAATTCTCATAGTGATGCAAAAATTTCCCCTTCCTGTTTGGAAAAAGAACAAAAAAGGGCAGAATAATTCTTTAGGTTTATTCATAAACTGGCTGAGAAAATCTAAACCAACACAATCATTTCATCATGACCAAATAAAACATTTTTACCAATATAAGATAGACACCATTTTTAGGGGGGAAAAAAATTGTTTGTAAAATAGGTCGGAGCCATAACATAGTGATTAGTGCACAAGCTTCTGCCACAGTAAAAGAGATATGGGATCGATTCTGGCCTGCGTTCCTATCACAATCCCATTATTTCCTGTCCTCTCTCTACTCTCCGTGTAAAAACATGGCCTGTAAAACAGTTTGTAAAACAGAAACAGAAGGTTCGTTTAAAGCTATTAGTATTGATTTTTTACAAAAACATACTTCAAATCTTGCCTTCTTTCAAAAAGGAAATCCTAAATGGGAGAAGTCAATATTTATTAGTGCTTATTTTCTCAACATTAATTGCACTAGACAGCTTAGGATATTTGTACCCACACAACAAAGATCCAAGGCATCCAAGACTGCTGCTCGCTTCTTGCCATCCAAGCTAAACATTTTAAATGAGCGTTTGACTCAAAGCTAATTAAGCCATTTGGCCCAGGGCTCTTAGCATAATCAAAGACTTCAGCTTGCAGCCTTTGTGCTCTTACTAATCCATACAACCACAAGCAGACGAGATCATGAATGTATCCAGAAATGCTTTTGAACACACAGCAGCATGCGGAAAAAGGCTTCATGCATCAGAAACTCAAGTTTTATCTGCCATCATCTGCTCCCTTTCCGTGACTGAAAATAATCTGCAGCAAGTGGGAGCTTAGCCGAGATGCTGGCAATGGGATGTAATTTGTAACTGTCTCTAATCAGTTGGAATCCAAAAGCACTGAGGCAACCTAAACAAAGAAATATAATAATAAAGTGGAAAACCCATGTCAATCAAACAGAATGATCACTTTAGTGTCATGCTAAATCTTCATTTTCTAGTCTGAAAAAATAAAAACACCTTTTTGCCTCAAGTGACTTTCAAATTTTTAGGGACCATATACTTAAATGTAAATCTGTTTGCAACCAGCAGGCCATATAATCACAAGCAATTTTTAGCTAGGGGAGTGTCTTGATGAATGAAATAAAATAAAATTACATATTTTTATTTTAAATATATCTAAATAATTATGCTCTCTTTGATCAGTGATCACAGAAGACACTAATACATTCGCGAAATATTAATTGATTCAAAAGAGCAGTGCTGAGGTCAGGTGTGGTGTAGTAATGTTAAGATATGGGCTGCGTTTCTCAAAAGCATTGTAAGCTTAAGTAGGTCGTAGAACCATTGCCACCAATGGTCTCTACGATCAGCTTAGCTTACGATGCTTTAGGAAAACGCAGCCCTGGCCTTGGGCAGAGAGCCGTGCTTAATTAACCTTTTAGTAATTAAAGCAGCTGTGTAATGAAGGAGCGTTAAACAGAAGCTAAATGCATACAACTGCTGCCGCAAGTCTAAATCTACAGGGAAATGGCTCTGGACAAATTGCACCATGCAGAGAATACACATTAAAATTCTCTGATTCATTTAACATCATAAATCATGCCTTTTGCTGGGGCTATTAGTTCTAGCATGCTACATATAAAAAGCTGTCCCAAAAATGTCTCAGAAATGAATTCATTTTAACCCTTTGAATTTAATATGCAAAGATTATTTTGTGGAAGAAACAAGTACTTTTTCAACTAATGCAAATCACGTCTCTACCCAGAATGCTATCGTGCAGCGGTCAAAAACTTTGTGCTCAAAGTTAAAACTACAAATATTTACTAGAATGAACATATTTTATGTATTTGAATCTTTTATTAACAGAATAACTTAATGAAAGTCTTTCATTATAATTCTTGGACTTTCATTATTTTTTCTTTATCCATTATTTAACGGTATTTTTGTTAGTAACATAAAATTAAGAAAGGAATAACCTACTTTTAAAATAATACATTTAAAAGTAACACTCCACAAAACTGGTGTTCACTATGGTGCATTTTCTTATGTGCACTTATCTCACGTACTTGGGCTTTTGGGGAAAAAGAGGACAAGTGAATGGTCCTAGGAAAAGCTCCGGCATCTCCAAAAATCCTTTCAAAAAATTTGTTGTGAATAAGACAGAGCCAGTGGCTCTTAATGAGACTGTAGAAAAAGTACCATTTTGATCCACCTTTCCTAGTCTTCTTCAGATTTAATGCATCATGAATGTGCAACTCTATAACACTAGTGTTATGATAAAGCAGAACTTGTTTAAGAAAAGTAGGAAGGGCTGGTCGATATATCATTTACTTACAAAATGCAATGATTTTGCTGGCAACATAATCTTAAGTGAATATTGCGATGACTTATTTTTGATGATTTTTTTTGGGGCCATTAAGTTTCTTTTCTATTTTGTGGCATTAAATAAATTACTTGCTAACATTAGCTATTTACTTGAAATAACAATAAAAAGCCTTTTAAGCTATTGCAATACATAAAGAGATATATACTGTAACATCAAAAGGCAGAAAAATATAAATAAATTTTTTTTAGCTATATCAATCAGCCATAAAGCTTAGCAATTTAGTCCACTTTATTCGGTCTTTAAATGGTGACTTTGTTTGTGCATCGGAGTCAAGAAGCAAGACAAACTTACTTAAAGTAGCAGAAGGTTGGGTAGCCCTTGACGCTGAACTCCTGTTTGAGCCCGTCAAACTCCGCCGGGTGCACGTTCATCCCAGCCAACACCTACACAAAAGCAATGAATTAGACTTGAAACAAACAATCCCTCTCTAGCGACTCAAATGCAGGAAAATGAAGATGAATGGCCACATGAGAGTGTAAAAAGAAAGCTTGTCGATACAGATGGCATGCAGCGAAGTGGCACACAAATTTCCATCTCTCTCATGACATTGCAAAGCTTGACCTCACATGCTAATCGTACCCCGAAAGCAATTTCAACTCACTTTGGTTTTAAAGGAAATTTACTTCTTGTGACTACAGACTCAGTTTACTTTGTGTTTGGACACATCAAAACATGAGGGAACTTCATCCATTTTTAATAGCGTCACATTGCTAAGTTGAAAGAATATAGCTTGTGAAGTTATTTCAAACAAACTGCACCGTTAAGACAGTCCATGCTTGATGATATATTCCAAAATAAATGTATATTATCCTAAAGTAAGTCATAAATCGTCTCCGGTGGCCCATAAGCATCCATCAGGCCAATGAGAAATATGTAGACAAACAGCTGACCAGTGATTACCTCCCAAATCCATCAATGTTCCTGCAGTACTATCAGCCCCTCACCACACATACGTGGAAACTCAGAAACACAGGAGGCAGCAAATCTACATGTCGCGTCCATAACAACAAGCTACCCATTCATTATTCAAATCTTCAAACGAGCAGCTTATTTACTAGTGCTCACTCATAGGTCTGCGGTTAGAGAAAAAAATACTGCTTAAATATCCCTCCATATGAAAAGAACAATTATAATAATAAATACTTTGCATTAAGGTTCAATTCATTAACATTAGTTAATGCATTAGATATCATAAACAAAAAATGCACATTTTTACAGTGTTTATTGCTTATATATATATATATATATATATATATACTGTATATATATTTGTTGTTAAAAAATGTTTGTTCAAAATACTTTAATTATAGTATGTACAAGTTGAAATGGAAAAAAATTATCAGTATACACTACTGTTCACAATTTTGGGGTCAGTGAGATTTTTTTTTTTACAGAACTCAATTGTTATATTCAGCAAGGACACGTTAAAATGATCAAAAGTGACAATTCTTTTGTGTTTTGAACCTTCTATTTATCAATAAAAAATAACCTGTGAAAAAATCCTGAAAAAAAAAATGTATCAAGCAGCACAAAAGAAATAAATATTTCTTAAGCACCAAATCAGCATACCAGAATGATTTCTGAAGGATCATGTGACACTGAAGACGGAAGCAATGGATGCTGAAAATTCAGCTTTTGTCATCACATCACATTATTTATTAAAACGAAAAACAGTTATACTAATATATTTGTAATCATATAAATGAAGCCTTTATTAGATTTTCAAAAACAAAAACAAAATCTTACCAACCCCAAACAGTGGTGCATGTATAAATTAACATTAAACTAGATTAATAAATACTGTAAAAGCATTGTTAATTGTTAGTTTATGATACCCAATACTTTAATGTTAACAAATTTAAACGTATTGTAAAGTATTTCCAAAATAGTAATTAAAAAAATATCTCCTGTGGTGTGGTTTTTGTTTATACAATAATTTGTTCAGTTTACCAGTGGATGAAAGGAACAAAAGAACCTTTGCATGGTTTCAGCTGCACAATACTAACCAACAATCTCTTGGCTTATGCAAGCTTCCATGTAGAAAACGCTCCCGCTTTGACATTTACAGCGGGGTCTAAAAATTGTTCAATTTCGATTTGGACAATTTTAGTTTGAATGAAAGTTCAAGCATCTATGTTTGTGCTTCTGTGAACAATCTAAGATGAGAGACAGGGAAAAAGACGGAGGAATTAAAAAAAAAATAAAAATGAGAAGGACTGAGAGGGAAAAATGTGTGGTGAGGTGTACTGTGGGTCTCCCAGCAGTGCACAGAGATATTGAGCTGAACTGGCATATAATCCATACTCCACCATAGACTTCAACAGCAGGAAGTACATCCTATAACTATACTAGGAAATGCAAAATTGCCTCTTCCTCTAATGAAGGGGAACTAAACGTTGTCAAAAAGGAACATCAATGGGTTCACAAAACATCCCACCTGTTAGGTAATGTGGGATTACAAATTTAAGAATCTGTTTAAAATATGCTGATCCTATGTTCTGACATAGCATCACATGAAAAACTAAGGTGAAGTACATTGTATTTAGCATTTAAGGTAAATTACATCAGACAAATGATTATCTTAAGCAAAGTGTAGCAAGAGGTTCCTGTCTGTTCCTGTTCTCCTATTGTTAGTAAAATGAACCAGATTACTGAGACGACCACCTTTTGTTTGTAATGGCTCTTGGTGCCTCTGCCCCAGTCTTTGAGTAGTTATACTGATTGAATTAGGACTGTCAGACTGATTGGATTAGCACCTATGCATTTGAATGACACTGTTATGCTGATGAGATCAAGGCTGGGAAAATGCCTGTGCCGGCTGATTCCTGTAGTTCATTTGCATGCTATGGGTTAGATTGTCTCCACCTCTACGGAATGTATCCCGCCCCCTTAAAATTTATATAAACTACAATGTATCACTACGTTAGTCAGACTTGGATGACTGCAGCGACGCTCGAGTCCTCAATAAAGAGTGACTTCTGTATGAAACATATCCCAACGTCTCCTGGTCTCTGCTTCGACGAGGAAAAAGTTTCCAACAGTAATCAAACAACTGAATCAGATAAGGTAAAAAAAAGGCCACAAAAAACATGTATTAAGACACAGTTTAGCAAAAAAAAAAAAAAAAGGAAACGGGAATCAATAGGGCATGATTCTGACATGCTACTACTGTAACAAGTTCAATTTAAGACTTTTTAAGACCTTTTTAATAGCACCTTATGTGAATGAATAATGAATAATTAATTTATTGTCATAATTTATTGTCATTCATGTGAAATTTAAGACCAAACTTGTGATGGAAATACACATTATATTACATACGTATATGTAATATTTAATGTGTTTAATGTAAAAAGAAAACAAAATATCACTGTTGTCAAAAATGTTATTTATTATTATGATATACAGTGCACTTTTCATACCAGCAGACAATATCCCATATAAAACATCCCCACAAAAGCACCGCATCACCGAGATTTTTGGTGGTGTAAATGATTTATTCAGAAGCATTATTTTCATCAGTGTTCTATCAGCTTTTACATACTTATATCTGCATGTTTTTAATATTTACCCCAGGATGTTTTTTACCTTTATAAATGTACCTTTTAAAAAAAAAAATCCAATATTTTTGAACCTTATTAAATGTATCTTTCATGTCAAATTCTTACAATTGATCAAAAAAATTCAATATACACTACAGGGCTGTTACCAATCAAATTAAATAAATGTTATGAGATTAATGTTTTAAATAAAATTTTGAATATACAAATAAGAAACGTTTGGGGAAAATACTTTTAAACATGAGACTAAACCGATTCAACCGATTCCTTCAAAACGCTGAATCATTCAGTAACAGTGTTGCTCGGAGAATGTGCAATACTTTTGTTCTGATCTTTGTTTGGAACTATTTTTGTTGGTGAAATGGAACAAAACAGTCAATAGTGTCTAAAATGTAAGTAACACACTTGATTACTTGTTTGTTGAACTAAAATCAATGTAACATTTGCAATTGTGAAAATATTCAGCAAAATAGCTCCCTTGTCATGGTGTTACTTAACTAAATCATGTTATAAATCAACTAAACATTTAGAATTTTTAACCTCAGTATGTTTGTTCTATGAGTTTCTTTATGTGTGCCATTATGCTCATTTGATTTGATTTCTCCATGAAAGTCTCTCACAGACACAGGCCTCAACAGCGGAGCAACACTGATATCAGAAATACACTATCCGTTATCAATCACTGTTTAAGCTGAATGTAATAAAATCAGAATGTGTCACTAGTTATTTTTTTGTCACTTAAGTTTTAATCAGGCTAATTGTCCCATTGGGCAAGTAAAATTCTTGAGCCATTTTTCAGTAAACTTGCATTAACCCATTTAAAGCATGCTAGGATGCTGGTCAGCTAGCTGGTGTTCTACTGGATTCTGCTACCACAATTCTTTCTAATGACGTGGTAACTACAGCAGGAGAAAGTTTTGCAGTAATGTGACCAAAAATATTTAAGACCCACTGAATCTGAATTGAAGACATTTTAAGACTTATTTTAAGACCTATGTACTTACATATTTCCCTTTTGTCTCAGTGGCTGCTTGCTGGAAAATGGGCTGCATCCTTTTACATACGCCACACCCTACATGCAGAAGAGATTTTACAGTTTAAAGTGCATTAGTGAAAAAGGTCCAGAGCCTATTGCCACAAATGTAGCAATGTTTGAATCACAGCTCACACAGATGTCACTTTCAAAATAACACTTTTCCATGTGACCAAATTGAAGCATTGCAAAATTTGTGTGTGGGAATCTTTCAAAATTCATGGTCGCACACATTCCTATTGAAATGACTAGATTTCACACGCAAAAATTTGTCAAACAATGATAAAGGTGACCATTAGGGATGCACCGATACTGGTATCGGTATCGGGCCCGATACTGAGCTCTTGTACTCGTACTCGTACTCGTTAAAATGCCCCGATACCAAACGCCGATACCACACAGCATGTGATAAGTGCCATATTCAGACAAAGAAACACCGACAACAGACAGCAGAATGGAGTTATTAGAGATTAAGTATATGTATGCAATGCATATAATGTTAAACATTCAGTATTAACGCCTGTATAGCTGATGTGCGCGAGCTGATAAGCAAAGATGCAGATGTGCGAGCTTGTCGAGTGAATATGCCTTTCTCAGACATCACTGGAAATTTTGTAGTTCGGTCGGATATGTCAAAAACAAGCAAGTAAAACACATGTTACTTAACAGTAGGGAGGGAGGGAGAGAGAGAGAGAGAGAGTGAGCGCGTGCACTTCTGTTGTGTGATCTTTGATGTTCACTCACTTGACAGCATGCCCAGGAGACTACAGGCTGTCATTAAGGCTAAGGGCTGCCCGACTAATTATTGATAGTTGTGTAAATACTGTCATACTAACAGCTGTCTAATTTTTGGTTGATTGTAATCCATTACATACCTTTCTATCAAAGTTATCTAACATTATCAAGCTGAATTTGTTCTGACACAGTTTAACTCTGAGTTTTTGTCATATTTTATTACCATTTTCTAAACTATAGCGAATAAACTGTGATAATGTGAGAAATGATGAAGGTGTCTGAAAATTATTTTTTTGACTGTATCTATTTGATAAATTAAGTTAACCAACTAACATTATACATACTCCTTTGGTTTCTGTACCCAATATTTAAAAAAAATGTACAAATGCAATAAAAATATTGGTATCGGTACTCGGTATCGGCAAGTACCAAAAATAAAAGTATCGTATCGGGCGAGTACTGGAAAAAGTGGTATCGGTGCATCCCTAGTGACCATGCCATGTTTTTGCACAGAAAGGCTGCACAATATTACTCAATATTAATATTATGATACCATGTTCATAGTTATGCACCAAAGTTTATTACTTACATTACCATTCAAAAGTTTGGGGTCGGTAAGATATTTGAATGTTTTTAAAAGAAACCTCTTATGTTCACCAATACTGCATTTACTGTATAAAAAATACAGTAAAAACTAAAATTGTGAAATATTTTTACAATATAAAATAACTGTTTTCAAATATAATGTATTCCTGTTATGGCAAAGCTAATGAGCTTTTGGGTTCCTATGAGCACTACATGAGGAATTAAGATGAATGAGAAAAGTCTTTGGAAGTTAAACTCTTGTTTATGTCACACTGACAAATGCTGGACATCTTAATGACATCTCGACTGCATTCACAACCTACATTGATTCAAGCACATACAATCACACTTCGCAGGATTTGTTTTGCTTGAACATGGCACTTCCTGCATGACTGCACACAGTTTGCATCATATGAAGTGTTTAGTGGTGGATGATTACAGACAGAAGTGACTCACATGGGGCATAAAACATCATGAGGATGGGCCGCTCCTCTCTTTTCAGCAGCTTCCGGAAGTCCTGCAAACCAAACAGCATGAAATGAGTTTATCAAACACTCTGGGCTAAGTGGCTATAAACTTTAGAAAAGTTTTAGGTCATCTCAGTAAAAGCAACAAACAAGGGTAGAGATTTCCTGGCCTCTTTCTTTAACATGGCATATTGCATCATTACTTAATCACACACCAGCACAGTGCTAATTATTGACTCTCTAAACCACACTATTGAACAAAACAAAAAAAATTCAGAAATTACAAATCAATGTTCTCTTCAAAGATGTTTCAAATCATTCATTACTAAAAAGTGTGTCTTGTTGACTGCCATCTGTAGAGTGTGATTTCTGTTTTGAAAAAAGGCTACTGCTGGACATATTCGACTCAGTTTTTTTTTTTTAATCTAGTAAAGATGAAGTACACAATTTATTCCAATGTCAAGTATGTAAAGTATTTCATTAACATTGAATGAGCAGCCATTCATAGTTTGACTTTCTTGGAAAAAATGCAGTTTATCACTACTGTAAAAAAAATTTGAAAATTGTACTTAAAAAAAACAAAACAAAAAAAACACTTGTTTTCTTTCTTTTTCCCAATTTTTAAGCAAAAACAATTCCTTATATCTTTCGTTTGGATTTTAGGGTGAAATATTACAACTTCCTGAATCTGTCTTCAGATTTAACTTTTTTTGTATTTTTCACATACCCAAATGGTCCAAAAATGTAAGGCTAGGGCATTTAATACCACACTCCCAAACACCTAGCCCAGCTGCCAGATTTAGCCTCTAGAAACAGAAGAATAGACAGGTTCTTCTGTTGCAGATTGTTCAGCTACAAGTCTTTTGTTCTATGTGAAGTTCCCACACCTGATAAATACTCGGCAGAAAACCGATCTTTGCTGCAGTGAGCTTTAGCGAGCGTTACTTACCTTCTCTGACTCGATGTGAACAACATCTTTAGCCTCAGGGTTCTCCTCCCACAGGGGGGCACCTGCAGGGTCTTTCAGGAATGCCACCATGGACTAAAAGAGGTGAGAGAATAGATAGAAACTTTGAAAAAAGACATTACAGAATCATCTTTCACTGTCATAAAATGGTCAACTCACTGTATGCATTTCATTTTAATAGTGAATCATTGTGAGATTAGAGCAATGGTTCTCAATTCCAGTCCTCACATACCACCGCTCTGCACATTTTGTATGTAGTCTATCTCTTATCACTTCAGACGTTTGTTCTATTCGACCGTCGAAGTGGACTTCACAGGATATTCCACCATGATTCCAGTTCAAAGGGAGCGTATATGTTCCATTCTGTGCACATTAAAGTGTGAGACATGAATTTAAATGGTATTTATTGTTTTTATTTTTATTATGTTACACTTCACACAATGAACACTGTGTAGGGAGGGACCATGTCAATCGGAACACAGTTCATGTATAGAGCTCTCTTCTAACGAGCTGGTTATCGGAATCAGGTGGGTTAAATAAGAGAGACATGCAAAATATGCAGAGCGGTGCTACGCGCAGACTGGAATTGAGAACCACTGGATTAGAGGTACGGATCTAATATTTGCATGAAAAGATCTACACTACAATTCAAAAGTTTGGGGTCGGTACATTTTTTTGTTTTAAAGAAGTACAGTACAGTAAATACATTAAGACATTAATATTGTAAAATATTATTACATTTAAAAACAAAAAAGTGTCACATGATCCTTTAGAAATTATTCTAATATGCTGATTTGGTGCTCAAGAAACATTTATTATTATAATCAATGTTAAAACAGTTTTGCTGCTAAAAAATTGTTTTGAAAACATTTTTTCAGGATTTTTTAAAATACATGTTTTTTTCAGATTTTTTTGATGAATAGAAAGTCATTCAAAAGAACAGCATTTATTGGAATAAGATTTTTAAAAAAATGTTTTACTGTAACTTTTGATAAATTTAAATCATCCCAAATAAAAGTATTACTTTCTTTAAAAAAAAAAAAATTTACTGACCACAAACTTTCATACAGTAGTGCAAGTACGAACTAAATAACTAGAATTAAACGAACTAGAATACATTTAAAAAAATGCAACAAAGCAAATATTTCTTCAATATAGTCAGCTCTGTATCCAAACTTGCTCTATAGTGTGATCTAACTTGAACATAAAAAGTGCTGTGATTGATCACTAATGAAAACCGTTCCTCTCTTGTGCAATTACTCTAATTTATCTCCTAATCTATGCATGCAAGACATTAGGAACTAAGCACTCCCTTGACATGAAGTGCTCAAAATACGGCTTTACTCCTGTACCAAAGGAAAATGAAGAGCAATACGTGATACTTAACAGCAGGTGCATTTAATAAGAGCTCTCCAATTCTTTCCACACCAGTGGTGCCTCATCTCATCATCCAGCACAGCTCAGCTCATTCATTTTTAACATATTCACATTACAGCTCTTCTCATTCATCATCAGAGTCATTCATCAACGCCTCGTCACATTCGGTCATAATTGAACCGAAAGGCGTGTGGAGAATGAGATAGGTGAGAGCAGTTTGATTCGTCTACTTATGAACCAAGGGCTTCTGGCTCTGGTGCTTGAGGCTGAGTACTGTGAAATAACAGCACTGGGAAAACTGTGGACACTGAGCGAGTAAATAGCAACAAAGAGTGAATCATCCACTAACAGATGACAGAGTACGCATCCGAAAAGGCACTGACGCTCTTTAGTGAAAATGCAGATTGTCAATCCATATGTCTAACAAAGAAATATTGATTAATTGGATTCTGAAAGAGGCTTTCAAAAATAATGTGATTTGTGTCAGAGATGACTTCATCAAAATGCAATTTTCTGAGAAATTACCTTAAACGTAGCTGGTCTGTTATATTCTGTGTGGAAGGTCCCATCCCTAAAAGCAACACAAAATTAAAAGATGAATTGCTGTGCTCACACTTCTCAGTAATAATAATAATTTGTAAGACCTCCAACTGCCATTGTTACAGTACATGAATCTCAGAAAATGAAGACTATTCTTACTTGTAATGCAAGACCTCAACTCCATTGGTTTTCAAACTGGGGTCTACCTTGACTTTTTTACAGAGTTTGCGACCTTCTGAATCCCTGTGGAGGGGAACCGACAGAAAAATATATAAATATTCAATCACTTAATAGATTCACATACAGTAATAAATAATGCATAATCACAGTAGAAATCAAACAAAGTTCCAATTTTAATAACTGATTATATTATATTATTGACATTGTATTAAAAACCACTAACAGTTACAATAATAACAGTTAAAATACATTAATTTCTTTGATTTTCATTTCAATTTTCCTCCTTTGAATTCAAATGACAATGTTTTCATTTTGTTAGCAACCTCTGAAGGACCTATGAATGGTGTACAACCCAAAGGAAAACAAAGTTTAAAGCAACCAAGTGTCTGCAAGCACAATCAATTAACTTCATACTTTTTGTGCAAACTCAGAGGTGAAAGCGAACATTAAGTCATAGTGAATTATGCTCAACAAATATTATAATATCACATTATTCTATTATAACACAAGTCATCAAAGGACATTTGTCATGCAAATTGATGCAGCCAAAAAGTGAAGTGACAATTAATGTCCCAAGACATTAAATAAATTGCTGTAGCAGCAATACAAGATCGCTCATGGGAAGCGACAGATGACCACAGAAATAAGCTAATGTAAGGGCCACTTCTAAGTTGTGTCAAACCCTGTCATTCTTCTCTTTTTGAAGGACAAGACATTCAGCTGCTACATTGTATTATACATAAACTCTGCTTGCTTTAATTCAGAGCCACGGGTCTCTAGGTAAGAAGAGTTAAGTGTTTTTTCCTTCTCGCTCCACTTTAGCAACTCCTTGCAGGAGAATAGCATGCTTCAAAAAGTCCTGCGCATTAAATGGATTTTGTACAAGTATGTGGTACAATGCGCTACACTTTGAATCCCAAGACTCTTTTAAAGCATTAATTCCATGCTTTTATTGTAAGAAATATTAGGTATGTTAATTTTATGTTAAATAATAGTTTGTGTAGTGTGAAAAGTAGCTATAATTAAACATCATACAGTATGTCTTTATCTCAAGAAGTAAAATCATTATGACCCTTTCTACATGAAAACAATTTCAGTCCATTTGATCAATTTTTACGGATTACAATACAGAACTGCTCGTATAAAACTTATGTTAACTAAAGGTTAACAAACTACTTTCACTGGCCAGTTGCTGAAAAAACCATAAAAGCTTCATTTTTAGGGGGTTTCTGGCCCTATTTTGTATCCTATTTAAGAGAGAGTGCCACGGAAGGATTCAAAAATCCGTGCTTTCTAAATTCACTGCACAAAAAGAAATAAAAGCACCAGTTCCAGATAAATTCATCTCTGTCACACAGCCAATGACAAAAAATGAAAACAGCAACAAAGCACTCTATCTTCACACTCGCACCTCAACAGAACCTGAGAACAGAAAGGACCCACAATTACCTGGTCCCACTGTCACCACACATACGCCCACACCCCCCCAAAGAGATCCAGAGCTCTCCATTGTAAAGACTACCCTTCCCTTGAGCGATAATGAGCATGGAAATGTATTACATAAGGACAAATAGGAGCAGAGAGGACTCAGCAGCGATCTAAAGCCCCATGCTAATGGAAATTCAAAGAGACGGAATTCAATTATGCTTCTGACAGCATCCGCCCCCAACCAGCTCCATTCCTTAAAGGTAGATGAGACGCTATCATTAGTGTTACGCATTTCCCACATAACGCCTTTGTGGGAGGACTGAGAGAGGTGCAGCGTAGATCAGAGCTCAAGTCTGTCAGGTGGGAAACTCAATTAGACATGCTGTGTGTCGAACGAGCTGACTCAGGATCACAGATGGCAATGAGCACACATGCGTAGATATGCCCCTTCATACCCTCCCCAGCCCCACAACCCTGTTCGGGACGCCAAAATAATTGGTCATCCTATTCAAGCACCAAAAGCTGTTCTAAAGCATGAGAGTCAAGGGTCAAGTCAATAATTTTTGCTTGCAGGGGGGTTTGAAAGTGGATATCCAAGGGTCAAAACTGCTGAAAGTGGTTGAACGAGCTGACTCAGGATCACAGATGGCAATGAGCACACATGCGTAGATATGCCCCTTCATACCCTCCCCAGCCCCACAACCCTGTTCGGGACGCCAAAATAATTGGTCATCCTATTCAAGCACCAAAAGCTGTTCTAAAGCATGAGAGTCAAGGGTCAAGTCAATAATTTTTGCTTGCAGGGGAAATTGATGCAGCCAAAAAGTGAAGTGACAATTAATGTCCCAAGACATTAAATAAATTGCTGTAGCAGCAATACGAGACCGCTCATGGGAAGCGACAGATGACCACAGCAATAAGCTAATGTAAGGACCGCTTCTAAGTTTGGCAAACCCTGTCATTCTTCTCTTTTTGAAGGACAAGACATTCAGCTGCTACATTGTATTATACATAAACTCTGCTTGCTTTAATTCAGAGCCACGGGTCTCTAGGTAAGAAGAGTTAAGTGTTTTTTCCTTCTCGCTCCACTTTAGCAACTCCTTGCAGGAGAATAGCATGCTTCAAAAAGTCCTGCGCATTAAATGGATTTTGTACAAGTATGTGGTACTGGTGATAGGCATTGTGTAGACAGGGCACATTCAACAATGTGCTACACTTTGAATCCCAAGACTCTTTTAAAGCATTAATTCCATGCTTTTATTGTAAGAAATATTAGGTATGTTAATTTTATGTTAAATAATAGTTTGTGTAGTGTGAAAAGTAGCTATAATTAAACATCATACAGTATGTCTTTATCTCAAGAAGTAAAATCATCATGACTCTTTCTACATGATTAAAAGTAAACAATTTCAGTCCATTTTCACAATTTTTTATGCAAACTGCATTGCAGACCGAATTCATCATGCTCAGCCATTAAACCCTGTTACTCATGTTATTGTAAGAAATTTATGGGAAATAAAATACAAATACACTTTTTTTTAAGGTTAAAAAACTACTTTCACTGGCCAACTGCTGAAAAAAATAAAAATAAAACCTTCATTCTTAGGGGATTTCTGGCCCTGTTTTGTATCCTATTTATGGGAAAGTGCCACAGAGGGATTCAAAAGTCAGTGCTTTCTGAATTCACTGCACAAAAAATGAATGCTCCAGTTCCTGACAAATTCATCTTTGTCATACAGCCAATGACAAAAAATAAAAACAGCAACAAAGCACTCCATCTTCACACTTGCACCTCAACAGATCCTGAGAACAGAAAGGACCCACAATTACCTGGTCCCACTGTCACCACACATACGCCCACACCCCCCCAAAGAGATCCAGAGCTCTCCATTGTAAAGACTACCCTTCCCTTGAGCGATAATGAGCATGGAAATGTATTACATAAGGACAAATAGGAGCAGAGAGGACTCAGCAGCGATCTAAAGCCCCATGCTAATGGAAATTCAAAGAGACGGAATTCAATTATGCTTCTGACAGCATCCGCCCCCAACCAGCTCCATTCCTTAAAGGTAGATGAGACGCTATCATTAGTGTTACGCATTTCCCACATAACGCCTTTGTGGGAGGACTGAGAGAGGTGCAGCGTAGATCAGAGCTCAAGTCTGTCAGGTGGGAAACTCAATTAGACATGCTGTGTGTCGAACGAGCTGACTCAGGATCACAGATGGCAATGAGCACACATGCGTAGATATGCCCCTTCATACCCTCCCCAGCCCCACAACCCTGTTCGGGACGCCAAAATAATTGGTCATCCTATTCAAGCACCAAAAGCTGTTCTTAAAGCATGAGAGTCAAGGGTCAAGTCAATAATTTTTGCTTGCAGGGGGGTTTGAAAGTGGATATCCAAGGGTCAAAACTGCTGAAAGTGGTTGAACGAGCTGACTCAGGATCACAGATGGCAATGAGCACACATGCGTAGATATGCCCCTTCATACCCTCCCCAGCCCAACAACCCTGTTCGGGACGCCAAAATAATTGGTCATCCTATTCAAGCACCAAAAGCTGTTCTAAAGCATGAGAGTCAAGGGTCAAGTCAATAATTTTTGCTTGCAGGGGGGTTTGAAAGTGGATATCCAAGGGTCAAAACTGCTGAAAGTGGTTAGTGTGTGTCGAGTGGACAAATTGCGGAGTTGAAAATCAAGTAAAGTTTGAAGGTTCTGAGAAAAAGTAGCCGTTTTTTTTTTCCAAGTTTTCATTTAAAATCCCATTGGATTGTTCAGATTCCAGAATTATTGCATTGCCATTTTCTTCATACTGATCTCGCTCTGTCCATGACCTACTTCCTTAATGGTATCCCCCAGTGGACTGCAGTTGGCCATCTCTCAGGTCCCTGTCATCTGTAGGAAATATGTGGGCGTATCTCTCTCTGCTTTGCTCTACCATACTGAGTTACTTTTTTTAAACTCATCTTTATATAAGTTCATTACAAGGGGACCCAGTGTACCCAAGCCGGTCTCAAAAAGGTGCTTTAAGGATTGGCTAGGCTAAAACAATTTTATGTGTGTGTGTGCTTAGCTGCTAACAAGATAAAGTTTTTATTGCCTGCCTCATCCTACCAATTACCACCTAGCCATTGAGAAATGATTTAGAGACCAAGTTTTTATTGCTAATCATCAGAAACATCAAAACAACTTTTGTGATATCTCTTTCTCAAGCAGAGGCAGACAGAAGATGCTGAGCTGTGACACGTGCATGAGCTGAACAAGGATGCAATGGAACAAGATAAACCACAGTAATCCAAGGTAATCACCACAGACACAACCTGTGTACATGAGCTAATAATGTAGGCTTAGGGGATCATATTACGATGAATCAAAAGGGTTTTTCACACTGCACTTGGGTTAAACCACACTTTCGTTTAAAAAAAATAAAAAATAAAATAAAAAAAGTTCAAGGTTCTACATAAACATACTGTTTGACCAGAAACCTCCTCGTGAGTCCAAAAACACCATCTATAACCCTCATACCGCATTTATTGCGTCACACCTGGTAAAGACAGTATTAGAAATAAAGCAACACCAACTAGTTGATCAGGACGTCAACTGCCTCAACATTAGTGGCAAGAAAAATACACTATAGCAGTAACCTGCTCAAATAAAAGAGCTAAATCAATTGGTACTCACCCACAATTCACCCAGGCGATGGTACCCTGACCTTTCACGGCCTGAGCCACATCAGACAGCAGCTTTAAATGAGCATCTCCAGACGAAGCTGAGGACACAAAAAACACATTTAGATGACTGTAGAAAAGACATGTTGTAGAAACTGTTTTAACTGCTTCCCTCCGGTAGAAGATACTGAGTCCCAATGTGTAAATCAAATCAATATGATAATTATTTTGTACTGGTATCTGTGTTTCTGTTTAACAAGTGTTTATCTTTATAGGTTTTTATTATGTTTTTTTTTTTATTGTTTGTTTACTGCATGTCTATGCAGCAACATGTAGTCCACAACAATTTTCCTTCCGAGGACAATAAAGTATACTACTACTACTGTAACACCTTTAAATATCATAAGCTTGTATCCAGTGTTTGCGAATGGTCTCTAACACAGTGCCCACGGCACCTGGTAGCCTGCATGTCACCTGTAGAGCTCATGCTGTAAATAGCCTCAATTATAACGCTTAATTTCCCATCATTTCTTTTTTATAGTACATGAAATTACAGAAACTATTTTAACATTTTACATACCATTAAATTTTTTTACATTTAGCTAGTGCTTCTGATCTACATTCTCATAGTCTACTAAGCGAGCCATTACTAGTTCAAAAGATCTCTGTGTAAGTGTAAGAGAGAAAATCGGTTTGCACAATATTTTGACTGGTGTTTACATGAAAGACATCATTCTGACTGCGCTATCTGTCAGATTAATAACGGATTATTAGACAACAGATACTCAGAGCTAAAAGGTCTTTGCAAGGGAATATATGAATGCATACAAAAATAGAAAAAAGTCTACAAATGGCATGTTTTCACATACGAATATGATTCATTCAAATGAAATTAGACAGAGACAGTAAATTACGTAAGTAGTTTAACATTTCATGTCTTTCATTCTTTACAAAAGATTTACATTTCAAATAAATGTTGTTCTTTCTATTCATCAAAGAATCCTGAAAAAAATGTATCATGTTTCCACAAAAATATTAAGCAGCACAACCATTTTCAACATTGATAACAATAAGAACTGTTTCACTGTATCTGTAGTACTAATATATATATATATATATATATACATATATATATATATATATATATACACACACAAGTAAAATAGACATTGTAAATTGTAATAATTTCATAATATTTCTGTTTTTCCTGTATTTCAGATCAAATAAATGCAGCCTCAGTCAGCATAAGAGTCTTCTTTCAAAACATTAAAACATCCAGTAAAACATAAAAAAGGGTAATTAATTTAGTCAATTACTTTATCTGAGACTAAAGTCGCTTTAAGTTTATAGGCTATTATATTCCTCTATACATACAACAACATTTGGTGAGTACATGTAAAATGTAGTTCCTTTAGTTTTTTTGATTGGTGCAAACTCAAGGTCACATTATAAAAGCAATCTGGTCTGGAAACGAAACACTACTGATTACATATACATGGTTGTACAATTGCACATCCAGCTGTCATCAGAGCAAGCACAATTTTTCCAGTGTTTACTGGGTGATAAAAACATAGGTAGCAGAGCTAAAAGCATTGATCAAATAGGAATAAATAAATGATAAAATAAAAAATCTGAAAAAGTGAAGTGAATGTTGTTCTCCATTTTTAATAGCTTTTTAACCAGTAGTACTCTTGTTGATAATGAAAGCATTTGCCAACACTTCACCTTTACACTTCGAAACAACAGAACAGAGTGTGAAAGTACTACGTGTGAAAACACAGTGACAGTTTCACTACACCCCAGATTTACACATTGTGACAGTCTGGGATCTTCTACTACACCACTGAACCCACAATCTGCTTTTCTTCCCATTAAATCACATCGGTCAAGGTCAAAAGGACAATGATTTCTGTGGTTCTGTTTTTCAGTTCGTTTTGGGTTTTAATCGAAAGAATGAGTTGAAACCTGTACCCTTTTGAATGAGAAGTGCCTATGCACCACCTGATCATGAATGCATTCCTGCAGTCTAAAGGGACTATCACAGTTAGCAGGATGCATCTAATGGAAATACTTAACAGGATGAGAAGCACTAGTCAGCCATCAATCAAACGCACTGTTCGATACACAGTCTTAATCCAATGACCTCATGTGCTCGAAATGAGTCGTGAATTATGAAACAAATAAATCTTGCATAGCAAGACCTTGAGAGGCTCTTTCCCATGCTTTGTGGGTGGGAGATTGTTTATGGACCGTTCATCCATACGGTACCCATATATGGCACTTTGCCTGCTGGTTCTACTAATAACACCCAGGAGAGATGCAAATGAATATGCAGTGTTAGGGGTAGTTTTTTTTTTTCTTTCTAATGGCTGGAAGAGAGCAATGCATTAGAGTGTTTAGGAGTTTAGAGTGTTGAATATCTTTATGTACTCTGTCTATGGCCATAAGATTTAGATTTTCACATCTAAGGAGTGTGGCAAGTAGAGAGAACTCCAAGTGTGCTGCACATAAGGTCAAGTATCTAAAGGCACCAACATGCTTTTGGCAGTGAAAGCAAAGCTGACCTACCTATTGTGGCATGACAGGTCTGTTAGCATATAGCAGAATCATACCTGCTCAATGCATTTTCCCTTAGGGCGTGTAACACATACACTTCTAGCAACGCAAGCTTGATTTTCTTCATTACGTTCTGAAATGTGTCAGAACGCAAATCACAATTAATGTACACACTGCATAACCATAAAGAATCTGCCTCTATGGCGAGTTTTCTCTTTAAACACTGTCATGGCAGAACGACACATTGAAGACAGTCTTACTGAGCAAGTTAAAGTCAGCATGTTTATAGCTAACACAGGGCTCAACAGTAAAAAAATTCTTGCTGTCCCAGTTGGGCCAGTAATTATGATTACTTGTCCAGTCAACATTATCACTGGCCCCACTACAAAATAACTGATCCATTTTTATTTTCAGCAATGTACACTACTGTTAAACAGTCTGCGGTCAGTAAGATTTTTTGTATATATTTTTATATATAAATGTATTTATTTTTTGATACACTTCGGTTGTGCTCGCCAACGCTGCATTCATTTAAAACTATAGTAAAAACAGAAATATTGTGAAATATTATTACACTTACACTATATGTTAACACATTTAATATTTTAATATACAATTAAATTTGTTACTGTGAAGGCGAAACTGAACTTTCAGCAGCCATTATTTTAGTCTTCAGTGTCACGTGATCCTTCAGGAATCATTTTAATATGCTGATTTGGTGCTCAAGAAACATTTCTCATTATTATCAATGTTGAAAACAGATGTGCTGCTTAATATATTTGTGTAAACCATGATACTTTTTTCAGGATTCTTTGATGAATAGACCGTTATTATAGACAAATGTATTTGAACATTTTTTGTAACATTATAAATGTCTACACTGTCATTTTTATCAATTTAGTGCATCCTTGCTGAAAAAAATAAAAATAAAATAAACTATAAATTAATTTATTCAAAATGTATTAATTTATTCAAAAAAGTATTAATTAAAACTGACCCCAAACCTTTGAAAAGGTACCATATTTATTCTAGTGTACAGGTGCATCTCAATAAATTAGAATGTTGTGGAAAAGTTCATTTATTTCAGTAATTCAACTCAAGTCTGTGTGCATTGAATTTATTTAATACACGAGTTTCACAATTTGAGTTGAATTACTGAAATAAATGAACTTTTCCATTACATTCTAATTTATTGAGATGCACCTGTATTTATATAATATTCCTTAATAATTTTTTTGCTAGTGCATTTTCTATAATATTGCTTACAGTGGTTATAGAAAAGAAACACCCCCATTTGAAATCACATTTTGTTGCTTTGCAGCCTGAAATAAAGATGGGCACAGTTGTGGTTTTATCCAGCTGCATTTACTCAGTGCAACTTATAACATCCAAGTGAAAGATATAACACCAACATGTAAGGGAAAAAAACAAAAAAAACAACAATCACTGAGTTGGAAAAACTTGCATGTTGGTGTTATATCTTTCACTTAGATGTTATAAGTTGCACTGAGTAAATGCAGCTGGATAAAACAAAAACTGTGTCAAATACCGTCTTCATTTCAGGCTGCAAAGCAACAAAATGTGATTATTATAAAGGGAGGTGATTCTTTTCTATACCCAGTGTATATTCCTTTTTTTCTTCTTCACAAAATGCTTTTAAGAAAAATTGCAAGTCACTTTTGCAATTACAGGGCAGTTGACCATCTTTATTGTTGAGCCTTGTAGCAACCTGAATAATAACACATTCAGTTAAATAGCACATTTTTTTGAAGGCAGCGTAAAAACATACCTTTGACCTTAGAGATCACTAAAACACATTTATTAGCAGTTGCATATCAAGACATCTTGGCTTTTTTAGGCTGCTAAAGCTGTTGAAAAACAACAGTGGTGACTGACCTGACTTGGTATACAAGACAAGAACATTAGTTCTGGTTCTCAGAAGTTTCTTGAAATCCTTATGGTCACTGACTTTCTCTATGAGCGGAGACACTTTCGCTGCCTGCAGGGCGGATGACACTGCAACCTGAGGAGGTGAGAGACAGAGATCATAATTTTTCACTGTCAAGGCCAAACACCACAGAAGATTCAAAACAATATCCCCAACTGCATGCCGATATAACTGTGGCATTCGTGCAAAATTACGACAGTGTGTCAAACCATGATGACAGGTGAGAAACGACAACAGCAACACGGCCTTAAAAAATAAAAATAAAATAAAACTTTCTCACAAAAGTACCCCGAAACAAAAAATAAATAGCTATAAAAAATAAAAATGTAATAAAATAAACTTTCTCACAAAAGTGCCCCAAAATAGCTTCTGAAATTTTGTTCTTATGTGCTGTCCTATGGTGGGACAGCATGCTCTCTCTGCCACACTCTCTATCAGTCTTCCCAGCAGAGGCATGCGATTCCGAGTTTGGATGAAGCTGAGCCGATAAAGCAACAATAGATAAAGGTGCTGTCATCTAAAGAAGAGGAAAATGACAAGATCAGACAGACCATGTCACAAACTGAGACATTGACCCAGTCTATCACACCTCCTTATCATCTCTCTATGCCACATGCTTGAAATGAAAAGACTCTACCACAATGAGTAGAAATCAATGCGCAGCCGTTAGTGGACAAGACAGATCAAATGTTTTTTACAAAATGACATGCTGAAGGAAAACTCATTTAGTATGCCAACTAAGATGGTTTTTTAATAGCTGATCGACAATCTTTGAGAATGTCTGTAGAGTTTCCATTTCAACATACCAGATACTGAAGAGAAACTTGCAAAGAAAAGTAAAGATAGAAATACACAAGTTAAACTTACTTTTTTTTTTAATAGAACCACTCCTTATGACTGTAAATACAATTTTCCCACATGTGACCTCATCAAACCCACATTGTACTAATGGTGGCTGAACTTTAAAGGGGTTTTATCATAAGGAAACCAAATTTACCTTGACCTTTTGCGATAAGATCTTGATGTACATTGAAAACACGCTAACTTTCTGAACTCAAAACTTCCTTCTCATGCCAAAAAGAGACTAAGTTGCACAGACATTTGAATTTATCATCTGCCCCTCTGCATTTCTTTCAAAAGGTTCTCGGCATGTGGGCAACTGAATTTTATTTTAAACACATTCACCGATCATTTCAGTCTGATTTTAACAGTATGTGTGGTGCATAGAGTGCCGCAATGATGTCATATATTTGTAGTCCAACCCAGAAGTTAGCATCACCCCGGTTCCCTCGACAAAAACCCAATAGGATTTTTCCATTGACTTTTTGATTATTGCAGAAAGTAAGCTGTTACCAGTACTATGATTCTTACATGTTTTGTTCATCATGATAATCTTCACAACTTTTGAATTTTACATTTTGAATCCTAAATACAATCGGCAGCATTGAAAAGCTATATATAGGCAAAAAATTGACTACACAAATGTACACAAACTTCAAAGTTTAAGTTGAATGTCCCTTTCAGTCTGTAGTCCAATTTAGCCACTTGTTGGCATCCGCCTTTTCAAGGCCAAGTAAAAGCTTTAAAACATTCACAACTGGGGTATTACTGTTGTATATTATGTCATGCAATAAAATGTGAAAATATTTTGAGCTTGTGTTAACCACAAACCTACAGTAATTCAGTAATACAGTACTGTAGGTTAATACAGTAACCTACAGTAATGCAGTAATAAGAAGAGCTGCACTTTCATGCCCGACAGGCGTTTCAAAAATGGCCACAGAGTGAATTACTTGCCTTAAAGGGACTTTAGTTTGGCATGGGACTACCTGTTTATTTAAACAATGGCAGATGCTTGAAACTCAATTTTGAAAACAGACATTTTTCTTGAATTTCCGTATTTACATTAAAAGATAACAAATCATAAGTTATTATAAATAAAATAAATTTAGAATAATTTCATATAACAATAATGCAAAATACAGTTTAATGGTTATTAATATATTTTTAAATATGGACATAAATCTCAATTCAAGTGCCACTGGAAAGTAAAAAGTTTATTTTCTGTGGATTAAAGACAAAGGGTGAAGGATCAGAGACAACGTTCTTATCCTCCTCACATTTAATCAACTCTGTATGAGCAAATGGGGTCCAGTGGTGTGGACAACCTGTGCCGACTGGGTGACATCCCAGTGGCCCCAGCGCCTTGGGAGTGTGTGAAGATGACAGTCAGGGCTAATTAAAGTACTGCAAAGCTGAGGGACCTGAGAAATCACACCTCCTCTGACTTCAGCCATGCTGACAGGGGGAGCAGACATCGTGATGCATTATGAAGAAATGTCAGAGCAACTCACTGAAGTATTTGAAAGAACCATCTTTCTTTCATCAAGTTACTCAAGTCCAACATTAACTTTGAATGGGTTATATATCATAAAAGATGAAATTTTTCAATAAGACTAAGTTGAAATGGCTCGTTCTGAATTACTCTGCACCTCTTGACGTCAGGTAGAATACAGTATAACCACATTTAGACGTCAACGATGCTTATTTGGTTTTCAAAACTTTGGCTCAGTGAGACAATAATAAGAAAAAGCAGCATATACTATTATAGCTAAACACAAAAATACAAATCAATAAGAGCAAGTCCAAACTTGTGCTGTTCCTGGCTGTGTGTAGCACCTACTGCTCTGCATTTGATTACAAGGGATCCCAGCATTAGAAAAGAGTGGCTGAAGTTTTAAACAGTCTCTGAACGGCACATTTCAGTACAAATTGGTTTGCAAACCTGTCCCAATGTAATTCATGCTTAACAAAGAATGGAGCAATGCAAACTATATTGAACCTGACAGCAAATGCTCTTCCCAAAAATAAATGCAGCAAAATGCTCATTTCTAGAAATCTCATTTATAGAAGAAAGTGTTTAAGTCTTAAGGGCAGGGCAGCAAAAATTGACCTGTTGAATTCTAAGGGTCAGAGAGGGTGAAAAAAGTTAACCTAATTAAAAAAAACAACATTTTTATTTGCTGTAATAAACCTCGACTGCCATAGTTGAAACTAAGGGGAAAGTTAAAATGTTAGAAGTATGATGATATGACCTTTTTAAAAACATATCTCTACAGTATTTGCATTGTTAAAGGGGTCATAGGATGCTACATGCACTTTTACAAGTTGTTTGAACTGAAATGTGTGTTGGCAGTGTGTGTACACAACCACCCTATAATGATAAAAATCCACCCAGTGTTTTTTTTTTTATTTTGTTAAATGTTTTCCCCTTTCTCAAATCGAGCCGATCTCAGATAGTTTGATTGACAGT
>NW_015551026.1:848352-912381 GCF_001515605.1 Sinocyclocheilus anshuiensis | reverse complement strand
GCGATGTTTATTTCAATCCGAAATTAAAATATGGAATAATATTCATAACAGAAGCTCTAAATATTAAAAATGTAATTGAAACTTACCTGCTTGAACTTGATCGGGGTGTTTTGTTAGTTTGATGCGTTTCCTCTTGAGGTCGCCACTGCTTTTATGAAGAGGTTGCCATGTTTTCACAACAAAACCCACCCAATTGCGTTTCGAGGGGGTCCCCCGTTAAAAATCGCATTCCGGGGATAAAATATGCATGTTTTGGCAGGGTTCCCCTGGTAAAATTCGCATTCCAGGGGCTAAATATCACGTTAAGGGGGTCGTTTTTCAACCAGCGGACATGAAAAACAACCCGCGACAACAGTGTTAAAGCAACCCAATTCCGCGGGAAAACCGCGGACTTGGCAACACTGGAAGAGGATAGCTTTCGGATAGCGCCTCAAGAACCGGGTTGACCGGGTACTCGGTACCCCCGGTACTTAAAAAAACCTGGTACCGTAGCGTTTTCATTTTTTTAGTACCGACTTGGTACCGAAATACTGGGTCTTTTGACAACACTAATCTAAACTATTCTCCTGGTACCGTAACGTTTTCATTTTTTTAGTACCGACTTGGTACCGAAATACCGGGTCTTTTGACAACACTACAGTCGTCATTTACTCCTGACATCTGAGCCGCTGAACTCGCAATGGATTACGTTTGTTTTTGAAGGGAATGCTCCCCGATCTGCCTAAATGCATCTATGTTCGCGCGAATCATTCATGATCCAGCCTCATCTACAGAAGAAGTGAGTATAATGTTTTGTAATGAATCTTTGCAAATCGCCTTTCCTAATAATGTGCTAATTAGCTAGTTTCACAATGAATGCGCCTAAAGTAAACAGTCCCTCAGAGAGCGGCTCGGAGGAGAGAGGCGGGGTCAGCAGAGCTCATTAACATTTAAAGGAAAATGCTACAAAAACGGCTTGATCTGAAAAGAGCTGTTTTTGACAGGGTAAAAAGGGTGTTTTTTACACTACCATTGGGAAATTTTAACCAAACTATGTTACAGACTTTTCATTAAGAATCTAAAATGGTTATCCTATGACCCCTTTAAAAAAGACACTAATGTTAATAGCACTGAAAAAGTCTGCACATTGTAAAAGTCTGATCTTTTCTCAAATTACCCATCTTTAAAACGGAAATGTACAATTTCAGCACAGAGACTGCAGCATTCAAATCCATTCAGAGACAAAAGAGTCAGTGTTCTACGTCTAGTCCCATCAGGTTTCTGTCCCTATTTGGTGCACCGCCTATTCTTCAAACGCTCTGTCCAAACCTGACAGTCGACCAATAGAGCGGGCCCATTACTGTCTGGCAATCTTCATGTCCTGTACCTGTTACAAAGACTTTAATTTGGCTTTCCCTTAGCAGTGGTGTTCGATGTGGGCATTATCCTAACAATACCAGTTCTTTCACAAGACGGTGATTGTTATTATCATCCACTGAACAGCTTTGAGAGACAGGCCTGATCGCATCCCGTCGATCAATGCGAAGTGAACAGAACAGGTTGGAAAAAAAACACCACACGCTGTGCACCACTATTTCATCTGATGAGCAGCTACGGCTCAAGGGAGTGAAGAGAACATGCAGGGAAGGAATGGGGTGATGGAGGAACACATTTTTCTACATAGTCTGAGCTGAATCTGTTTGAAGGAGCTCTTTATGGACTCTTCAACTCAACACGGATGGTCTGCAAATCATTAACTAGGGAATAAACAAGTCTTCAACAGATATCAGCAGCATGCAGAAGATTTAAATTCTGACAACAGAAACATGGTTTGCAGTTTCTTTCTAAATTAATCTCTTCTTTAACCCAAAAAGCATTCAGAAAATGTACACAAAAAATCTGCGATTTTTAAATAAATTGAGAAACTGCTAAAACAAAGTAGATAAAGCAGAACAAGATTGGCAAGGCTAATAGCAGGCTGTAGTATATAGTAGCACATTCAACTCAATAAAAACTTCTTATCTCCTATGTCTGCACTCATATTTTCATATCAATGAAACATTGTCTGGTATGGAATTAAACATTTACACTACTGTTCATTGAGATTTGTCTCTTATGTTCACCAAGTTAATTAAAGCAACAGCTTTCTATTTTAAAGGGGTCATATGATGCGATTTCAATTTTTCCTTTCTCTTTGGAGTGTTACAAGCTCTTGGTGCATAAAGAAGATATGTAAAGTTGCAAAGACTAAGTCTCAAATCCAAAGAGATATTCTTTATAAAAATTCAGAGTCAGCCACACCTACCTAAAACGGCTCGTTCTAACACGCCCCCACATATCTACCTCACTATGTGGGAAGATTTGCATAACGCCGCCCAAATAAATCACGCAAAGAAAGAAGGCGTAACTTTTATTCTCACTGTAGTTTTGACGCTGCAGCCATGTCGTGAAGACTTTAAACCGCATAAACACATTTCATTACACCAAATACACCAAATAATGTTCTTTTTAGCAGCATCAGCATATGACCCCTTTAATATATATTTAAAAATGCAATTTATTCATGTTATGGCAAAGCTGAATTTTTAGCAGCCATTACTCCAGTCTTAAGTGTCACATGATCCTTCAGAAACCATTGTAATATGCTGATTTGGAAACATTTCTTATTATTATCAATGTTGAAACCACTCTGCTGCTTAATATTCTTGTGAAAAATGTGATAATTTTTTCTGGATTCATTGATGAATAGAAAGTTCAAAAGAATAGCATTTATTTGAAATAAATGTGTTTTTTTTGTAACAACTTAAAAGTCTTTACTGTCACTTTTGAGCAATTTAAAGTGTCCTTGCTGATTGAAAGTATTAATTTCTCACTTTCAAAAATAAATCTTACTCACCCCAAACCAACAATAAAATATAATAAAATAATCCATATCTCCTGAAGACATACCATATCTTTTGTGATGAACAGACCAAAATGTATCTTATTCATAGAAAATCTATTTATTTACTCTCAAATCTCATGACCAACATACAATGCAGCAAATATGAAATATATTGATCACACATATGACTTCAGAAGAACACCACATTAAAGCACCCAATTTATATGGACTATTTTATGTCTTACAGCTTAAATGTATAGCTCAACCAAAAATAAAAATTCTTTCATCATTTACTCACCCCCAAGTTGTCAGTTGTCCCCAATGACTCCCATAGTATTTGGTGGGTGAGTGGGGGGACACCATTGAAGTCAATGGGACATCAAATGTTTGGTTACCCACATTCTTCAAAATATCTTCTTTCGTGTTCAGCAGAAGAAAGAAATTCATACAGATTTTGAACAACTTGAGGGTGAGTAAAGGACGACAGAATTTTCATAAACCTTACAAATCTACTTTACTTGCATGGAAAACAGAAGCTCTGACATTCTACCTAACATCATCTACTGTAATTCACAGATGAAAGAAAATAGCTTGGAACAACATGGGGGGTAAGCTAGCAATAAAAAACAAATTCTCATTCAACAATATTGTCCATTTCCAATTCCTCTTTCCCCCCCAAAAATACTGTTTTAAATTTGCAAAGCTCTTCTATAGCACAGTATATAATTCCTCAGCATTCCAATTATGTCCAGCATGTTGTATATGACCATAATTTATGGATGCTAGCACTCCTGCTATTAATCTTTGGCTCAAGGACAACAGCATTTCAGCAGTGGACCTTGTTTTGCACAGCATGGGAAACATTTAAACAAAAAATTATATGCCATACATCAACGCAAAAACATCTTGCTTAATCAGCAGTGGAAGCTGTCATCGAGCATGCACGGCGCAACCGGCATCGCAAATCTGCTTAATAAATAAAATCTCATTTCCAGTTTTAGGGTCTCACTGATTCAGCATAAACTGTGCCGTTCCTCAAACACGCACCTTCTTCCTGCTGAGCAAAACAACACAGGGGGCTTCAGCTCTGCATAGCTGACATAGGTAATTCACAAACAGAAGGAAATTACTTCACAACTCCACAAACGGTCGATCTATGAATCAAACATTCTCACACACTGAGTCACAATAGTTTACTGTACAGTTAGCGGTCTCCATACACAGCATCCTGCTGGACCAAGCAATGTGGTGACGTAGGTAATTCACAAACAGAAGGAAATGACTCCACAACTGAAACGGTCGATCTATGAGTCAAACGTTCTCACACACTGAGTCGCAATAGTTTACTGTACAGCTAGCCGTCTCCACAGCATCCTGGTGGACCAAGCAGTGTGGGATGGGCTGTGGGGTGCCTGTAATCAAGATTAAGAGATTTTATAAATTGTTCTGACAAGTGTGAGGGCTGGAGGGAAGCACAGATAGCAGAGAGCGGTTTCTCTTCCCCCACCCAACCATCACAAAGTCCCAACAGTTCAGGAGAGTACCTTTGTTTGCGGTGGCAGGCACAAAACAGGATGTGAGACAGGAAAGCTCCTGCGTAATGAGAGTTGACTGACGTGGCAGAGCGGCTATTAGGGTTCGGTGTTGAGGACACAACCCACATTGATTCACAGATCAGTTGTGGAACATGGTTGATGCACTTTAAACTGAAGCAAATGTGGGTTAATTAGCTTGAAACATTACAAGCTAATTTCTGTCATGTTCATCAAGAGGAGAACAAGGAAGACGGAGAAGAAGAAAACGCTCCGATCAAGGTTATTGCTACTGTAAACATAAGCCACACCCGAACACAAACTGTAAGATGATCAAATGTAATCATAATAGAGAAGTAGAAATATCAGCTGGTTTCACATAGCTTCATATGTTGTTGATAAATGGGTCAATATAATGGGTCAGATTTAGTAAAAATACAATTTAAAACAAGTTCCATTTGTATTCATGTTGGCATATTGGAAAACGCTCATATTAGTTTAAATTATACTTTTGATTTAATGATTCTATAAGTGTTAAGTGCAATGGTTACTTGATATAACCAAGTAAAAAATATACACATGAGCGTAAAAAAACTAACTCATCGTTTTCAATAAAGTTTCCAAACATATTTCTCATGCATCAAACTGATGCATGGATATCAACAAGTTTCCTTGGAGTTTCTTCATTGGTCGTTAACAAAAAATTCCAATTGCTGCCTTTTTTCCCCAAAAGTTAAAAACTAAATGACACAGTCATGGAAGGCCCAAAAGGTCTTCTGTGTTTTATGGTTTTCTTAATACAAGACAACAAAATGGCTTCTTGCATGTTGATTACATTTACTTTAATCTGATGGATAAGACTTTCAGCAATTACTATATTAATAATACTTTACTTCTTACTACTTTACTACACTTTACTTCTTATAGTTTTTGAGAAATAATAAAATAAAAACTTATGATGAACAGTTTTTTTCCAAGGTCTTTTTTCTCTCTTTATTTTATTATTATTTTTTAAACAATTTTCAGATAGTTGCACATCACCTAAAAATGAAAATCAAAACGACTTTTAATTAAGACACTGAATACTCGTTCATCATAGAACAGGTGCACAAATTTAATGCACTTTTCAAGTATTTTTGAATAACATAATAGATCTGGACAAAATGAATGAGCATCACATTACATCACTGACCCAAATAAAACCTCTACAGTAATTCAAGAACACCTCTAACATGACACATTCATATCAAAGCAATACGCCTAAGTAAAAGCACATTTCATAGCAGATACATCTCCTTTCACCGACATTAGTGAATCCTTTTGACATTAGACAGTTGCATGGGGATCATTCGGTGTTCACGCACGTGAAGCACACAGCTGCATGTCTATAAACACCGAAAACAAGACACGAGAACTGATGAATGAGACGGATTGATCTGAGTCTGTCTCTCTCTTCTGCTGTCAACTTTGAGCTACTGCTTGCTGCAAGAGGGACAGAAGATCATTCCCTTTTCCTTTCGTTTTCGTCTTACGTCAGACAGAAAACATCTGTCCGATATGCGCATTTAACATTATTGATTATATGGATCTATCAGATTCCTTTTAAAGACTCACCAATGACAGGAATAAGAACATTTCGATCAGTCTCCAACGTCTCCCGTATCGGTTCCAAGAAGCCATGATGCCGCTGCCACGTCTGGCTACGCAAGCGCAATCCATATTCCTTCAAATCCCCGATGAACGCAGTGCTTCTGAGGAAATGTAGTTTCTTCGGAATTGTAGTTTATTGAGGCGGCCGTAAACTTGTTCTTGTGATGTGTTCATTAAAATGTGTGTGACTTTAGCTCATGTGAATTAGCCTATTTATCAGCCATTCAGAAACGGCGAAATAACATTCTAGTCTAATGACTCACTGGTTTTTGAACACAGGCTTCAAAACTAAAAGCAATGAGCCTATTTTGGATTAATCTGAGGTGTTCAATGATTGAATGAATTGAGTTACAGCATAATTTCAAAATTATTTTCAGCACAGTATATTAAATTGAATGAAATACAGCCAGACTGAAAATGTTAATGTATTGTAATGTATGTTTAATGTACAAAATATAATTCAAACATTTCAGGCTTTGCAAGCAAATGGCCATACCTAAAATTATAAAAAAATTATCTGATCATTTATTTACATGAAGCTGACATATGCATATGAAAGAAAATATAAGCACAATTATTTACAATTATATATAAATTGCATAAAATTATACCATTACATAAAAACACTATGCACTAGAACTCACTATAACCTGTGTGACCTTGCTGAAATCACAGCAGATTTTATAAATGTTGTAAATGTTAAATGGTGTAGTAAAAACTAGGGACACAACTGTAAATGTTCTTTGATCACTGGCAAAAAATATTCCGTTTTGGCCTACAGATTGATGAACAGCTCTCTCTAACAATCAGAATAAACCATTCTTTTGCCACATAATGTCATTTGCCTAACTGCAGTCAGTGGTTGCCAACTAAAGCAATTTATCAGCAGCCTAATTAACTGGCAGTCAGAAGTATCCGTATTATACGTTTTTATTTAACAATACTTGACTATTTTTCAAATTGTTCCAAGGTAGTTCCTCAGCGTTGCTATTTCATTACCCTATTAATAAGTATTTTCTTATGTTTTCATGCCTCATTACGTAAGGAAGGCGCTTAATAATAGGCCTATAGTAACAATTATCATATCATATTTGGATTGTTCGTGCTTATGCGTCAGACACACTGTAGTGCCACCACCTGGATGTGACAGTGGTACCACACAACTGTCTTAATTGATAATTAATTCTTAATAAAGTCCCTTCCCCCAGCTGCATATTGCAACTTGCAGTGTTTATAATGTAATTCCACAGTATGCAGTTTATTTATAAACCATGCATTTAAAGTTAATATTGTTGGACAATTTAAATGTTTATAGGCCTATCTATTTTTTATTATTAAGCTAAATCTATAAATCTTAAAAAAATATGCGGACTACTAAATAGGCCAAAAATGCTTTTCAGCTTCTTTAGACATATTTAGGGGAAATAAACATTGAGTAGTCACATTATTAAAATAATTTGCAATTACTTATTTCATTCTTATACTGTAACTCTCTATAATCTTGATAATCTATATCTGCAATCTGTCTGGAATGGACTTTTCTTCTTCTTCTTCTTCTTAATGGAGATTTCTTCTTAGCAGTTTCAAAAACGAATTTAAATTTTTCATTGATACAATTTTAAGGGAAAATATTTGCCATCTAGAAATGATTTTTACCTTAATGTGGATGTTTTTTTCCCCCTCACCATATAACCACATGATAATCATATATTTTCATATATATATAATTTTTAGTGACATTTTTGCACCAAGTACTGGTTAATTTCTGACACTGCTTCTAACTAAGTCCAATTTCTTCACTTATAAAAGATGCCCTAAGATGTATTTGGTATCACTGTAAACCCATGTGCTTTTGAACATTCTTTGATAATTCTTTGAAATACTCTGTAAAAGCCTGTACCATGAGTGGTATATGAATATGGTAATTGTTCAGTACCACATATAAAAGTATCATGCCATTCCCATATAACATGGTACAATGGTACATCGTGAGTATCATGGTACACCATTGTACAACGGTACAATGGTACATTGTGAGGGTTTATTGACTGCACAACACCAAAACCAAAGCATGATTATGTGACATATTGCCACTTATGGCAACATTGTGAGATCCAAACAGTTAATTAATTGCCATGGTACCTCACTGATTCTAGGGACAGACTATCCAGTCTGAAAATAGGGGTGTTGCTGAATCCCAAATGACAATGTCTTATTGATCATTTGAAACAGGTTAACAGAAACGTTTCTATTACAGAAATGTATTTAGAAGGTAAAAGGCGAGCTTTAACAGCTAATGCAACCACTGTGCCAAACATTTGAGCTGGAGCTTCCTAACAGAGTCTGCACCCCCATTCGTTTGTAGTAGCCTCCTCTTTCCAGCACAGCGCAGTAAAGCAGCTGCAGGTCGATCGGTGGAAGTCATTCACAGAAAAGAGGTTCACTGCACAGGAGACCTACGCAAAGCGGAGTTTGCGGTTTATGCGTTGCGTTTTACGTACGGTAGAGTTTACCCCAGAGGAAGAACATCAGAAGGTAAAAACACTCTCAGATATCATTACCTCACCTTTAAATGTAGTTATTTATAGAAACCGCCTCTAATGTTCTTGGAGCAGGATGATACTGTTAAATACTTTCTGAACTTCTGTGGTCCAGAGTTGTGCGGCCAGATTATACTGACTATCAACATTTCAGCGAATCTCTGTGATTTTTTAAAATGTAAAAAAGAACAATTTGTAAATCTGAGAAGAATATAAACATATGTAATATAATTTCAATTATTTTTGTTTCATTAGGAATACAAAGATGTCAAAGTAGCCTGTGTTTTTAATAAACATTTGCCAGTGAGTAGCAATCTTAGTAGCCCGATTTTATAATGATTAAAGACTCCTGGTTATCTAATAAAACCTGGTTTATAGGCACATTTTCTCTCTTTATGGTGATAACAAAACCCTTATTGGGAATGTTATGTCTTTTAAACAGTCCTCTTCTCTCAGTTTTATCAAAGAAAGGTAAATGTTACATATGAACACAGTATTCAGTACAGTATACCTTTATCCTGACACGGGATTTACTCGCTGCTCACGTTCTGTTCAGGATCCGAGAAATTTTGCTTTGGAATCGAAGCGCTCAAGCTCCCAGTAAAACACGCTGCATTTCACTCTCCTTTATCATCGTTTGGCATTTGAGGGACATGTTTTTACTTTTTATAATCTACTTTTAATCTACTTTTGCACAGGATTTGCGAATAAGATTCTCAGAAGAGGTGGAAGGAAATGTTTTCTCTCAGCTACACCTACATATCGTTGTGTTTTCGCGCAACTGTATAAGCCTTAACAGAAAGGCTATTCGTATTTTATTTGTTATTTGAATACCGTAACCAGTATTTAGCTTTTTACTTATTTATTTTTAAAACAATCGTGAGTCACTATGTTTGACACTGAAAGACACTGCCAGTCAGCTGTCAGATATGTGAATGATGGGCAATGTTATTCAGAAATGTAAAGAAGACATTTTTAATAGGCTACAGCTTATATTTTTCATAGGCACATACAGCAAAAAAAAAAAAAAAAAGGAACAATAACGTTTCTTTTATATTGCGCCTTTCTATAACTTAGCTCGCTTTACAAAAACAAAACAAAGGCGCCAATGCAATGAAAACAGAGATAGTCTACAATAGGCTACTACGTGCTATGGTCAGCAATGTGAATATGTAGCCTAGTACAGAAACAGTGTCACATCTAATGACAGTTTAACTGATATTTTAGGACATGTAGGTGGGAGCTGAACTTATTTTGGGGTCATATCTGCAAGACACATTTCTTGGCAGTTTTAACTCTCCATTGTCAGCCTCGCGCATTTTTATAATGAGCTCAAATCTGTGCTTCGGCTTTGTTACACTAAGTGGCTCAATTTTCATTTTTTGTTTTAATCACTCCCAATGATAAAACCTATCCGTTTTAAAATTTGACTCAATTTTAAATCCGCTTTACTTTTCACTGTCGTTTGAGCTGAAACGATTGCATTTTGGTTTGCATATGATGTTCAAGTTCTCTTCGCGAACCGGAGCGCAGGTGTACAGAACATAGATTGCAGCGCTGGTCAAAAACGGTAGGGGGCAGTGTCGAGTCTTGTACCCAATGCACTCTTTCATAAGAGATGGCTGATAGCACACAAACGGAAGGAAATTCACCTGTTGGCCTGGGACAATCTAAATCAGGGGCGCTACATCTTGGAATCTACCTTCCTGCGGAGCTTTAACTCCAATCAAACATACCTGAAGCAACTACCGTAATCAAGGTCTTTTGGTTCATCCCAGAGTAGTAACAACAACTTTGTTGAAAATGCTGTTATTTAATCAAAAGCAAACGATTGAGCGGTCCAAATCTGTTCCAATCCTTTCATTTTTACATTGTTGGCTAAGTAGGGATAAATGATAGATGCATTTGATGTTCTTTTAAACTAAAATCAAAGAACTTTTATGTATCAAGGTGTGCAAGCTTACATGCTCTCCCAGGACAACATCAAGGTTTGATTTAAGACTGATCAGCACATTAGTTTGGAAAATGAAGGGGCTTGAAAGGAAAATCATTATGGATCCAGGTATAATATTCTCAAAGAAAAAAAAAACTTTTCCTCTTGGGAACGAGTGTGGCTTGTTTTGAAATCCTTTTTTTGTTTTTTCATAGACCCAGTTTCTGAAATCTTTTTTTTTTTTTTTTTCCTCCATAGACTCAATTTCATCCTTGATAGTGGTAGAGTGAACGAATCCTAAGATATTTCCCCATTGTTAAACCTTGAGAGCCCATTGTCTTTCATTTATAGTGAGAATAAATTAGGTCTGGTTTAGTATGTTTAGCCTGACTGTCCTCAGGGGGATTTGGAGATTTATTTACACACGCTTACTTATTCTAGTCAAGCACCGTCTGTCCACTTATTCTTACCACAACACCCCTCACCGCAATGTTTATATGGATGCCTCTTGGAAAAGCATGTATATGTTGGGTTTGTTTAGCTGAGGATTCACTAGGATCAAGCATCTCAGTTGTTTATTAATGATGCTTTATTCTTGGGTTCTTGATCAGGATTTCTATAGGTTCAGACTATGCTTTCAACATCAATTTCAAGAGAAAACCTCAAGGGGGTCCTTATAGTATGACTCACTCACAGAGGTCTGACACTCCACAGTAGATTGTCATCACTCATATGATGAAGGAAGTCTGGTGCTTATTGTGTTTGTCTACGTGTGCCTGAGGCGGCTTCGGAATGTCTCTCTTAACCAAAGAGGCTGTTTGTTTACCGGTCGACTAAGGGCTTTTGTGTATGAGTATTAATATTCATATAGCTCTTCCCCTCCCACCACTACCACATGTGTCAGTCTATTCATATGTTTTCATAGTGCACGAGGCCTCACTTTTCAAATGTAAAGTAGGTTTTCATGTATAATGATCTTATTAGATCGCTTGTCAGTTTGTAAGTGATTAAGTAGTGGCCTCATCTGGATGTTGGTTAGTGAGTGACATCCATAGAAACGAGACGTGGAAATGCAAGGAAATCTGATCATTTGCAATTGATATCATCATAAATTATTTTAGCGCTTGGGAAGTGATGACTTAGTAGCCCTTATCAAAGTTTTAGCGTAAGATGTGCCATGTGAATTATTTCTGATGTGGAGTCATCATTTGAGAGGGACAGTATGGATAAAAGTTTAATGGGAAAGAACTTAATCTGACTGGCAGTACATATGATTGCATGGAATAGAGTGTCAATGTCAAGTGTACGTCTGTCTTCTTGTTTTGGGGTTAGTGAGTTGTCTGAACTTGAAAATTCTGTCATCTTTTGCTCACCCTCATTTCCTTCCAAAACTGTAATACATTTTTTTTTTCCTGTAATATTTTTCCATGCAATGGAAGTCAATGGTCAGTGTGGAAGTCAAACAGTCAGCTGGTAACCAAAAACAGTTTGGTACACCAGCATTCTTCAAACTATCTTGTGTACTGCAGAAGTATTAAAGCCACGCAGTTTCTGAACATTATGAGAGTGAATGATGACAGAACCATAGAGGTGTAAAGTCATATAAATTTATAAAGTTCCCTCTGAAAAGCTGTCAGCAGATTCTTCATGCTCATAATACAGTTTTACTCATTCATTAATGTCTGAAGAAGCATTTTCTCTATCATAGCACTTCTATATTAGATCTCCTCAAGGCACCCAGAATTCATCTTTCTGAATTATCCTAATGATATCTTCCATAAGAACCGGTCTGCTAATATGTTCCAGCTAAAGTGTGTGTGCGTGCTGTGCCTGAGTTTCTAAGTAAAGTCAGTTAAGGAGCCATTAATGCGTCGACATCATTCAAAACCCTCTTTATTATAATTTTTTTTTAGCTTTTGAGAGAGAAATTGCATGTTTAGTTCTTGAGTGTTAAGCTAAAGTCAGCCTAGGAGCTGGAACTTACTTTTTGTATGCACAGTGCTCTGTTTCAAAGCATTTTAGAGGGGTGCAAGGTAACTGCCAGTGTATGCTGACATTTTCTGACCTGACACATTGCTTGAGTTTTTTTTTTTTAAACCATATTTAAAGGAAGGTTTCTAACAGGCTCTTCTAAAAAGTCTCTAAGTGACGTTCGCTGTGTAATAAGCATAATAATCGCTGATACTGCCCTGCTGGTTATGTATCCTGAAAATGATTTTTCATTTGACATTTCCTTTTTCTTGCATTGATAACACGCCTCCACAAGCTTTCATGCTCTGCAGTTGTGGCCAGTGTTTTATTTAATCTTCCCAACCTGGTAGCCATGCCTGTTTGTGCCATATCTCTTGTGTTAGCTTTTGAAAGAAGCTTCTTAATGTTTTACCAGTTTTCATAATGTAGAGAGTGTACATGATAAATATAAACTCTGTGTAAAACTTGACATTCTATTTATTTATTTATTATTCTTATTGTTGTTATTATTTTGCCAACTGTTTTCAAAACCCTTTACTACAGAGGTACTATGATGCATTCTCACATGACAAACTAACAAGTTCTTATGAAGATGAATAGGGCGTTATACTTGAATGATTCGCTTTAAATGCTATGTTCTCATACCTCTGCTTCCCACATGTGTGCAAAATGATTGCCAGGCAGAAAGCACCTCAAAGACTCTCTGTTAGCTAAATAAAGAATCTGACTGTGGACCATGGTCATATTCTTGTTTGCTGTTTACATAGACTGTCATTAAGTGATACACTGATATAAAATGTAGTATTAGGTAATAGTGATGTTTTATGTGTGCCATTCCATAAAAATGACTCGCACCACTTTGCCCCCCGCAAAAAAAGCAGTGAAGTGCAAAATTCAAAATACAGGTAAAACACCCGTAGAAAATAGAAAATTCATATTAATAAAGTGCACCCTATTTTTACTGATTTTTTTTACAGTGTACTTATACAGTGAAAAACTAAATGGATTAACATCACATTATATGTAATTTTCTGTCAAATACTGTCAAATTTATGGTTTTTGCAAGTAAAAGCTTTGAAATATAGAGAGAGAGAGAGAGAGAGAGAGAGAGAGAGAGACAGAGCCATGATTAACTTGACCATTCAAAGAATGATCATAATTTTGCCCCAGTGGCTTGTCAGGCAGAAATGCAACATATCCTGAACCTGTGGTGCCATTGGTTCTGAAAGAGGAAACTTAGTTTATGGCGTTCCCAGGCCGTCTCTAAACGGGAAAAATGTTGATCCCCTGATTGGTGTGAATTGTTGCTTTTCATGAAATGCTTCATTATTATTCTTGCTATCAAGGGGTGGAACAGAAGGAGTTTGGTGGCCTTTGGCTGCTTCTCAAGAATATTGTAGGAACGCCCTGCTGTCTTTTGTTTGTCAAGGGGGTAGGGATGGTGGGGTGTGTTGAATTAAACGTATTCCCCAAACAGTTCATCTGGAGCTAGGCTGGAAAAACAATCGTGTTGATGGATTATCATCTTGGTCTGTTCATTTCTCATAATATGTGGCTGCATATTGTTTTCAAATGTGCAACTGTCCGTAGCGCAACCCTTCTGAATGTTAGAAACCTGGTGTGGATGAATGGCGGGGCGCTACTCGGTCTGTGAAATGTGATCTGTGATACGGCTGAGCTGCTCGCTGTCTGCAGCCCTAATTAATACTTGATGTGATTGAAGGCGCTCAATTTGTCTGGAGTCTTATCTTGTCAACACGTTTGTTGTTGTTGGTTTTTTTTTTTTGCCAAATGTTTTTCAGACAGACGGCAGCTGAAATACAACAAACAATTAAGCCTTGGAACCGACAATTACGTCCTATGTTGTCATGGAGATGTTTCTACACAAATCAAGCGAGACGCATTGCTCACTCTTGTGGGTTCTAATTATACGAATGCTATACTTCCTTAATCCCACCTTTTTCGCAATTGAGAAATTGTGTCTCTTAGCAGGCTGAAGTTTTCTCTCAAGAGTTCCTGTCAGCTCCCGAAGCCAGTGAGATGAGTGGCGAAATGTCTTTAATAAATATAGCAAATGTCTAGATGCAAATACTTCCAGTTTGAGAACTCAAGTTATTTGTTTGTCGTTTGTCATAGTGAACAGTGGATTGTCATTTTAATATTTGTAAGGCTGGTTTTCTTCGGCCCGCTGTCAAGGGAGGGATGCACTTGTATGCAAGCGGACGTGAAGGCATGCATCTTTTCATTGGCATTGTTCGGTCGAAGGAAGCTTCAATGAGGAGACGGGGAAAAGGGTAGAGACCAAAATGCTCTCACAGTTGATTTGCCCATTGTGGGGGAGGAACACTATTCCCATTGATGGTGTTGTTGGTGAAGCCCCCAAAAGCTGGAGAAAGGGGGCCCATTCAGTGCAATGGGTGACCCTGCACAGCTATGGGAGCTGGGTGTTAGTGCTTTTGTGGAGCACGGTGGGAACCTTGTCCCCATTCTAGTGATTTAATACCCCAGGTCCGAGGCACTTTGCTATCTCCCCTAAAATGTTCATGTTCTGTCCTATATCTTTTTCACAAGGTAAAATGTCTAGTTATAATATCGCTCATCTATTTCTGTTGGAAAAAGGTGAATGAGCAATTTGCAGTCAAATGATCTGTGTTACCCTATAGATATGGAAGCCACTCAGAGTGAAAAATAAAGCTGGTAACTGTGAGATAGTTTAAAATAAGACATAAAATCCCATTGTGAGTTATAAAGTCATGAAGATGAGAGATGTCAATAGTCAGCTTACCTTTTTTTTCACTCTGAAGCAAAAATTAGCTTCCATATCGACAGGATGGTCCAGCATTAGAGTGAATAAAATACTGTTGTTACTAGCTTAAATACATTTTAAACAGATTCACCATAGTTCAGATGTTTTTGAAATAGAGTAGCTTTTCCAGTAACACGCTGTTTTTTCCAAGTAGTGTGACAAAATTCTACATCACTGTTTAAAATCTGGTGATAATAGAATGTTCTCCTAGAATGTCTCATATTTAAGTATTGGAAGTCCAATTCATTTAGTGGATCTGGTCGTTTGGTTCAAAAATTGAGTCTAGAAATATTGTTACAGAAAAACATTTTGCTAAATGGTTTTGATTGTGTAAATTGGGTTGTTTTAAAGTTGAATCATAAGGTAAATTATAATTTCAGCGCTTTCCAGAGCTGAGCTGTGAGAAGCAAGATGGCCTTAAATTACTTAAATTATGAACACAAATGTAGAGCCACCACTCTACAGATATAGAATTTCTACTCTCTGACCTCTCACTGTCACTGACAGTCCACTGAGAATCTTTAATCCAGTGTTTGCACACCTGATTTTTATCACAACCTCTAAAAGAAACAGAGAAATCAATTTCATTCAGCTTGGCTAAATAAAAGAAAGGGTTATTATTTAGTCTGACAATTCTTTCTTTCATCCTCTGGCTAACAGTCATTCTCAGAAGTGTATGAACTCTGATATTGAATTTTGATAGGTAATTCGAAAAGGGCACAATAGCCTGGCATATTTCCAAAATGTAGATTTGAATGGAATGCCTTTCAGATCCAGAATGACAGACCATGTAAACTCTGACTGTAAAATGAGATATTAATTGCCCTTTGCTTTCAGTCACTTTTGAATACAGCAAGACAGATGAACAAAAGGCCTCAGAATGGAAAAAGCCACCAAAGTCACTTATCAGGTGCATTCAAGATTCATGCCGTGGATCGAGCCTCTTATCTCTCTGACCTGAAGTGATCTTCCTCTTGGGGCCTTTCCTTTCTTAAAGACATGGATTCAATATGTCTTACACCCCGTAAATGTCTATAAATTGCCCCCTTGAGGGAAAAAAAGAAGATCGGACTAGGTTTCCATAGCCGTGGGAAAAGTGAGTCATATTTGGCCTTATCTTGAGTCAAGAAGTGTTTAAGCATACCACAGATTTAAAGAGATAGGCATATATTAAGTAAGTTCATAACTAGAAGACTACACTTATGTTTTGGCTGTTGTTGTTCATTCTGTAGTATATAGTCATACATTTAGCACCAAGAACTTATTTTCTAGTTTAGTCTAGCCTGTATGTAGTGTGGTTGGTTGCTGTTTCTATAGTGATAAGACGTAGCTCTCGGTTGGGGCACAAAGGTCCGTCTCAAACACATCGACAGACAGAACCTTGTTTGACAGTGATTAATGTCCAGTCCACATCAACACAGAATATCCAGGGACCGCCCTGTCTCCATGAGTAATGCTAATCCCATCCTGCACTCATTATCAATAAATAATAAAGTTTATGCAGATTTATGACCAAAACTGGTGAGTTAAATGTATGGGGAGTCTGAAGGCTCGGCTTTTGCTGATAGTTTGTTGGAAATAGCAAAGAGGGAGAACGCTTAGGCCTAGTGGTGTAAATGTTGACGCGCCATTTTATGAACATGGCTTTTCATCATCTGTAACAAAAAACTAGCAAGCCACTACTCTGCAAATAACCAATCACTAAGTCAGTGACTTAAATTCGAGAAGCATATTAGTGAGATTTAGCTTGTTTTGTGAGCTGAATCAGTTGATTAACTGAAAAGCTCTAATCCAAAAATAATGATTTCAAACTGGAATAGTCAGAATTAGGAATGTGAACTGAATTGTTCAGAGACGTTTTGTGAACAAGTGATTTATTGAAAAGATCTAATTCAAAATCTCATTCATCTTCTCTCATGAACTCTCATACTGTAAAGATTGTGAAATATATTTTTGTTTATATTACCAAGTGGACATCGCTTGCTAGTTAAATATGCAATGTGATGAGATCATGTGACAACAATGTAGTATAGTACAGTTTGAATTGTTGATTTTGGCATAATGCATTCTATTTCACATGCAATGTATGGTGAAGAGTGGTTACCGCTCAAAGATCTGGTGGAAATAATTTTTCTTGTGAAATTACAGTTGTGGGCGCATGAACCTGTCCCCACTTCCAACTTCCAAATCTGTGTCCTTGCAGGGTAATGAGTAATGTCAGGATTTGAATATTATCCTTGGGCTGGGATGGTTTTCTGCTAAGTAGCTTTTCTTAATTCGCTCGAGATAACCTGTAATGGGGATTTCAGTTAAAAATCTATAAACATAGATGGATGACTTTGTCCTTGTTTTACCATTAGTCAAGAGCAGCTCACAGCAGCCCTCAGACTTTTGGTTTATTCTCATGTGACCCATATGAAAATTCCTTCAGTTTTCTTGGTACTGCTTGTCCTGCTAGCATGCATGTCAGTCCACATTCTGCTTTAGTCATGTTGAGTGCTCTGTACTATTTGATCTACTATATTTATATAGTGGGCATTGGGGTGTGCAGTGAAGATAGATGGACACATGGATGGATGAATGGATTAGATATCTCTTGCAATGACAAAATGATCTGCATGTGAATTTGAATAGAACTCGTTGGTGGGCCTTAAACAGGAAGTGCATCAAAACTTAATTAAAAGCTAGCTCCATATATAGCAACAATACCTTGTATAATTTCTGAAATTATTTCTGTTTTTGTTAACATTTATGTAAAATAAACCTAAAAAAAATTTGAACCTGAAATCACACCATTTTCATAAAGTTCACACATTAGTCATAATGGATTTACAGAATCACCACTGCTTTAATTTTAGAAATGTTACTTAAAAATGCCACTTTATCATTGTGTTTGTTGTATTATCAGTCTAACCATTGTGTTTTACATTATTTGGAAGTCATTATTTTGAAATTCCGAACAATGTATTCTGCTTTAGGCACATTCCTAGTATGCAGTATGTATAGTCTGAGAATAACCAGTGTCAAAACAGGTCAGGGTAGATGGATGGATGAAAAACTAGTGACGACTAGCAACCTTGTCACTGCAGTCATGTAAGAGAAGCCAGATTTCGATATAAGCCAAGAGGAGACTGGTTTTCCTTTGGTAAAGTAAGGAAACTTTGCTTCCTTTGATCCTGTAAACATACGTTGGTTTCACGAGACTCACCGGCGCATGTGCAACGCTGAACTCATACGTCATCCGCCCGGAGCTGCTTCCGTGTAGGACTGTTGGCGCAAGCTACATTAAAGTGATTATTACGTTTTGAATATGGATATTTTTCTTACAAAAACGCATCGATTCACTACAGGAGGCCTTTGTTCACCCCCCGGAGCCGTGTGAGGTTTTTTTAATGGATGGGCGCTTTTTATTTAACTTCTTTTGGACTGATGCATGCAACACCCGCTGAGTGGCATTAAACAGCTTGAAAGATCAAAGACAATTTTTAATATAACTCCGACTGGATTCGTCTGAAAGAAGAAAGTCATATACACCTAGGATGACTTGAGGGTGAGTAATTTGTGGGCTAATTTTCATTTTTGGGTGAACTAACCCTTTAAGGGAAGGTGCCAAGCACAGGAACACATCCTAGGAAGAAAGTGCCATACTAGCACACTTCTGTAAATCAGGCAGGCAAAATGTTTGATGTTTAAAGTAAATGTCTTCTTATAGACCTCCCCTTCTAACAGTAGAGTGCAAGGCCTTGGACAAGGGCCCCATTGAAAGCTTCCGAGTTTTTAAAGTTTTAGAGGGTTTGAGGGGGGATATGGACCTGCATGCCAACGCACTCTGAACTACAAAGGCACACATGGAGGTGGATGAAGGACCCTCTGGAAGAGCGGTGGATAACCAGTTCAGTCAATCAGTGAATCCAGGCAATGTGTCCCTAGAGTGCAACCAATTTAAAAAAAATAAATAAATCAATATGGTGACTGTAAATAATGCATTGTAGGACCTTCAGAGCCATCTTGGTATTGGGTTTTTCTTTGTGATTTAAAGGAAATGCAGCAAACATATGAAAAGGTTTCTATTAATTTCACCATCTGTATTTATTTACGCTTTGAGATAAGATGTACCTCGTCTGTCTGGCACGACTATATTGGCCCCACTAATCAGACCACCAATAAAACTCCATCGAGCTGCTTACATAATCAGTCCCCCAGGTTTCTGTAGCCTGATATTATGGATATAGATATATATGCCTTTATATTCATAAACTGATAATGATAAAAGTTTGCAGAGGGTCTTGTATACTAGTGTGACTCAACTTCTCCAGATTTTACGTTGGACATCAAATACAACACTATACTGAAATTGCCTTTAAAGCTAAACATTGAATTATTAATATTAGCATGTACTGCATCGGCCCAATGATTTTGTAAATGTCATTTGAATTTCAGAGGTTTAATGATTTGAGGTGCACAACAAAGCATTGTAGTTTGTTTGTCCTTATCACAAATCTCATATAATGTGGATTGATGATGGTGGCATATGACACAACCTGTCCATGTTGCTTCTACCAAAGTACAATGGATTTGTGACCTAATTCAGCAGTTTGATTGAATGCAGTTTTTGATGTTGATGTCAACAAAAGATATACAGTGTTTTGGGCAGAGGCGGACAAAGTACTCAACTCCATTACTTGAGTGAAAGTACAGATACTGCTGGTCAAATATTACTCCATTACAAGTAAAAGTTGTAAAGACAGATTTTTACTTAAGTAAAAGTACAGAAGTACTTGCTTTTAAAAGTACTTAAGTACCAAAAGTAAATTTCCTTTTTTATGTCAATGCACTGTTTTATTGTTGTACGTAGTACTTGCAATACTTCTGAAGCAACTTAGAATACATTACACCTACTGAATACAGTACAGTGAAATCCTGTAAATACAGAGTGATAAGGAAGAAAAACAAATCAAACCTGCTTTAAAACCCAGCAACACACGTTTTAGAGAAGAAAAAAAATCACCCACTGACTTTCAAAGCTGCTACATAGTAACGACTTTCTACTTCGAGGACCTTGATAGAAATGTAGTGGAGTGAAAAGTACAATATTTGTCTTTCAAATGTAGTGAAGTTAAAGTCATAAGTTCCCAGAAAAAATAATACTCAAGTAAAGAACAGATACTCAAAAAGTGTACTTAAGTACAATACTCAAGTAAATGTACTTAGTTACTGTCCGCCTCTGGTTTTGGGTGCCTTAGTAAAATAAAAGGCATATCAGAGGCATAATTCACCCAAAAATGAACATTCTGTCAACATTTGGTCACCCTGAAGTCGTAAACCTGTATGGATTTTTTTCTTCTGTAGAACTTGAAAGAAGATATTTTGAAGAATGTTGGGTACCACTGATTTAAACTGTTAAAAATTTAAAAAATGTTCTTTACTGTTCCACAGAAATGAGAAAGTCATACAGGATTAGAACACCATTAGGCTGAGATTTTTTTTCCATTTTTGGGTGAAATAGCCCTTGAATTATGCATGATTATATGACTAGTTGCATTCTATTATTTTAGCATATACCTAACTTTCCCCAGCTGTCTATGCCTGTATCAAAAAAGACCTGCAATCCCCTTTTCAGGTCACGACCCACCAGTTGGGAAAATGTATGGAACCAATGTAATTGAAGTCTTCCATTACTCACGCCTTCATGGGAAAGAAGCTTAAGGGCCACCTCATGAGACTCTCTGCCCCCTATGGTACCAGTTCCATTTCATCTGGCCTAGGGTGGTCTGCTCATCTCGTAGGCATGCAGAGCTGATACTTGGAGGTTTAGATCCAGTGCTGAGCCAACTTTCACATGCCCCCCCAAATACCAATCTCCCTCCAACTGTTAACAGTAAACATGTCTTTTTGCTTCTTAGTTGGCACTGAGCCCGGCAGCCCTCAGCAGTTTTACAATGTAGCGACAGCCCAGCCTTTGACTTTACAAAAGCGTACTTCTATTTATTAGGGTTTGTAAAATGACAGAACTGCTGCCACTGTACTGTGAGTGGAATAAACAATACATAAAATAGAAGCTTGTTAAGTGTATACGGCCAATTTGTGCTGCCGTTGTGCTGCGTTTAGTCTTTTTTTTTTCTTCTCTCTTAGAAGGTAGTATCACTGTCAATAGAAGTGAATTCAATGCCAATGTCAGATTTTTTTTTTTTCAATCACATGTCTCTTTGAGATAGATTACATCGTCACCATGAGAAAAGTAGATGTGGGCTTTGAGTAGGTAAGACACCATTACCTATCCCTGAAGAGTACCTTTTATTTAATGAATTGGATGGATCAGGCTTTGAGATACAGATTTAATAACCAGAAAAGTGGCTGTGAATGACTTGCATTAAAACATTTCCTACTACTTGTTTCACTTCTGTTTCAGTTTTTATAACTGTTTCTTACTATGTGTAAGTTGTTGTTTTTTAGCATGTAAGTTTGGCTGATATGTTGTCAGATGTAATTTATTCTTGTGATGGCAAAGCTGAATTTTCAGCAGTCTTCAGTGTCACATTATCCTTCAGAATCATTCTAATGCTGATTTGGTGCTCAAGAAACATTTCTTATCAGTGATAAAAACAGATATGCTGCGTAATATTTGTGGAAACGGTGATGCTTTTTTCAGGATTCTTTGATTAATTAAAAAGTTCAAAAGAACAGCATTTATTAGAGATAGAAATCTTTGGTAACACTGTAAATTCTTTACTGTCACTTTTGATCTTTTTAATGTCCTTGCTGAATGACTGTATTTTCTTTAAAAAAAAAAATAACAAAAATCTTACTTACCCCAAAGTTTTGAATGCTAGTGTATCTGATCAATAAGTTTTCAGTTTTAAAACTGATGTTTGATCTGTTGCATTGCCTCCAATTTTGCCTATAGGGCCTCCAAATGTCTAGAAACGGCCATGCATGTGCCCCAATGGCCGTATATATCTGTCTGGAGCCTACATACATAGAAATAATGTTTATAGAATGCAATAATATCTTATGCTGGACTTTTTTTTTTGTTAGTCATGACGTTATGAAGCAGGCAGGTGCTGCTTTGGTGTTGTTATTTGCCAGTTACACAGGGGAAGAAAAAGCGGCGACTGAATGCGTGGCTCGTCTCACACTGCTTATGTTCAAAAGTTGATCCTCCAGCCCTCCAGTCACTATCTACAAATGTGTTGCTTATCTATTTTGGATCTCCGCCGCTAATGAATGCTAGACCTCACAGACATTTATATGTGAGCGAGTGTATGTTTGATCCTACGTCAATTATCTCTCCTCTTTACATCTGCCCTCTGAAGTCTTAATAATGACATTGATAGAGATGCTGCTCATAAGACCCTCCCTCTGCTGCTGTAGTTTCCTGCCACAGCGACATTCAGAGCACACTGTACTGCTCCATCCAGCCCACTGTGACAGGAGAGAAACGGAAAACAATCATGTTGAATGTAGGTCTGAAAGAAGTCTCTTATGCTCACCAAAGTTGCATTTGATAAAAAAAAATTGTGTGATATATATATATATATATATACACACACAGTTTTGCGTTTGCTCCGGGTGTGTGTTCATGGTGTGTGTGTTCACTACTTGCTGTGTGTGTACACTTGGATGGGTTAAATGCAGAGTACAGATTCCGAGTATGGGACACCATACTTGGCTACACGTCACTTCACTTCACTTCAGTTTAAATTAACTGTTTTTTTATGTATTTTAAAATGTAATATTCCTTTGAAGGCAAAGCTGAATTTGTAGCAGCCATTACTCTTTGTGTCACTTGATCCTTCAGAAATCATTCTAATATGCTGATTTGATGCTCAAGAAATATTTTGTATTATTATCAGTGTTGAAACAGTTGTGCTGCTCAATATTTTTGTAGAAATCTTGAAACTTTATTCTTTGAGGAGAATTTGAGGAGTTTTTTTTTTTTTACAATGTAAAGGTCTTAACTAATTTCTGATCAATTTAATCCATCCCTTGCTAAATAAAAGTATTATTTCTTTCAAAGGAAATTCTTACCAATCCAAAAAGTGTATGTATATGTATTTATATGTTTGTGTTTTTAATTTCTTGTTAAAACATTAAGAAAATTAACCTGATGGTGATAGCTATGCTGAGATCACATGATCAGATGAAAAACAATACTTTGTGCTCCATTAATTCATTTGCTTTTTTGTATCGGAGTACATTATATAATTATTTCTAGCTTCATTATATAATTATTTCTTGAAATTTTTCAAGCTTTCAGACGTTTCAGACAGTAAAAACATTTTCTTTAGTGCTTTTCAGGCACTCAAAGCATTCAAGAAACTCAACCCCAACAGTGTGCAGAATCTGTCCAGATGATGCGACAGCAGCCATAGTGCACCACAGTCGGTGCGAACTATAAACAAATGGGCTCCCCCAAAGTCCACGGTATAGTTCGAACACTGACCACAGTGCTAACCACACACCAGTTTTTGGTGGAGAGGAATGTGATATAGTCAATTTATAGCTGGTATGATTCAGAGGCTATGGGGGACCAATGTGGAAATTTGGCCTGGTTTGCACCCACACAGATCACAGGGTAAGCACTCCCTGATGGCCTCACTAACACCTCTTCCAGCAACTTTAGTTTACACAGGAGGTGTCCCATCCAAGTACAGGCCAAGTTTATAATATTTCAAAGAGTTCATACAGTCATATTAAAAAATTATAGATTGATTAACATGTTTACATTAAGTTAGTAAACTAAGTGTGTGCCCCCGATGCTTTGAAAAAAAGACGGCTAGGTCGCCCATCCAGGGGTTATTTGTTTTCTGTAATGATCTCATTAAAGCGAGAGGTTTACTCTGAATCATTAATCACCCTGTTGACCATCAGGAGAGGGAGCGCATTCTGTGGCTTTGTGATTCATCTGACTGGCAGTAATTACTCACAGGATTGGCACTTCATCCATTGACTTTAATTCAGTTTCATTTATAGAAAAGTTCCAGTGTGTTCATTAGCTTAGAACTCCAACAATGAGATGAAGCAAGTTATTTGGCATAAACTGAGATTGAAACTGAACTTTTAATGGCACCAGGCATTGAGTGCTGTAGAAACTCTGCTGTGATCTTGGCTTTAGATGTCGCTGATGTTTGATGTAGCGTCACAGACAGACGCTCGAAACTACAATTGAAATTTTATTTAGTCATTTGGGTGCTCTGCAAAGCTGAAGCAATTCCAGTGCACCTTTATACGAAATCCTGCTTTTGCATGCTTCACTTTATGTGGTCGTGTAATCTGACATATTCCTGTTCAAAATTCAGTGCAGACTTTATTGCCCGTTCATTGTCAGGAATCTTAAATTCCCCAGTCACACATATATTACTTCAATTTCCTCCTAAGACATGCTCAATTTGAATCCATGCGTTTATCTACTGAGGAATGTATTTTGTAATTCAAACATATGGGTATATAATTTTGCTGTCAGTGTAGTTGTGATATATTGCCATTTACCTCGCTTGTTATTGACTCTGTTGTTCTGTTCATGCCTTGCTATTGATATTTACCCATATGAGAACCAATATTAATTGCAAAGCAAGTAGTGGCTCAAGTTGGAAAGCCTGAAAAGAAGGTTTCTCAGAAATATGCAAGAAGTTGAGCCACACGTATGACCATCTGTATAAAGTCTGTTCCAATTCACAGCTTAATAGGGCCAGAAACAATATCTGACCAACATGTAAAGTGACCAACCATGATTTGGGTGCCATTTCATGGATTGTGTGGCAAGTTTATTTGAAATCTACTTAATAATCAGATGGCAGATGTGGAAAAAACTCATTCATGTATTGGTCAAACAGTCACTGCGAGAAGTTGTACTGAATCTACTGCAGGTAGGAAATATTTATAGACTTTATAGATATAGATCAGAATTTATTTCAAACCAAAAGTAATAAACAATTTTTTTTACAAACATAATTCAGAAAATTTGAATATACAATTTTGGTTGTTGATATATTATTTATTTCTAAGTGCCTCAAAAAATCTTTCAAAGATTTGATTTCGGTGTATATTTGACCATTTAGCAAATCCAGTGATTAGTCCAGTGATTTCCTTAAAAACATTCCTATCATTCAAAAGTTTGGGGTCAGTAAGATTTTTTTTTATTTTTGGTTATTTTATTTTGTTATTTTTGACAAATTAATAATTGTATTCATCAAGGATGTATTATTAAAAGCAACAGTAAAGAAATTTATAGTGTTTCTACATCGAATAAATGCTGTTTTTAAATTTTCTATTCATCAAAGTATCTAGAAAAAAACTGTATCATGATTTCTTAAAAAAAAGAAGCAGCGCAACTGTTTTCAAAATTGACAATAATAAGAAATGTTTCTTGCACTCCACATCAGCATATTAGAATGATTTCTGAAGGATCATGTGGCACTGAATACTGAAGTAATGGGAGCTGAAAATCATCACAGGATTGGTATTGTGTGCATTAGACATAATGCATTAGAATTCTACTTTGACTAAAACAAACAGTAAACCGTAATTTTGAGGAGAGACTTAAAAGTGACATATCATGAAAATCTGACTTTTCCAGGTTTTAAGTGTTATAATCAGGTCCCCAGTACATCTACCAACCAAGGAAACGTGAAAAAGATTAACCCAGTAACTTTTATTTTGGTAAGCCTTTTTCTGCAAGCGTCTGAGAAAACGAGCACATCTGATTTCGCTCCCTTGGTGACGTGGCAAAGGGATCTCATTATAATATTACCGCCTCTTAATTTGTAAGTTTCCACCCACGGCGCCGTTATTGTGTTTTCGCAAGCAACAACAGTGTACCAGCTCTACTGCCATGGTGAAAGTTTGAGCAAAACATGCTAACTGTTCTGTCATTGGCTGCACAGACGAGCACAGAACACTATTTAGAGTCCCAGCCTTAGAGGAGACAAGAGAGCAGTGGATTTATTGATTTATTTAATGTATATTGCTGCTGCCACACTGATCTAAAATAAACATGCGATTTATTTCCCAGCTGTTTACCTTCACAGACATAACCGACTGTTTTTGTAACTTGTGAGTTTTTAACAAACTTGTGTGTGAATGAGAACTTAGTTTAGTACACGCATGCTGTGACAGCCGCTTTCTGCCCGTGTGCTTCGGATGTGTGCTCTCAGAAAACCTTATATCTGAAGTTTAAACTCATATGGTTTAAAACGCATGATTTCAGCACGATAAACATGATAATCAGAACCAAAACAGATCTTTTTTAGCAGGTACGAGCTGTAATGGCGCAACTCTATTCTGAAAAAGGGGGCGGGGAGCAGCAGCTCATTTGCATTTAAAGAGACATGCCCGAAAAAAAACAGCGTGTTTCTGCTTCCACTCTAAATAGGCATTTTCAAAATGAAATGATCTGTGGAGTATTTTGAGCTGAAACTTCAGACACATTCTGGGGACACCAGAGACTTATATTACATATTGTAAAAAGGGGCATAATATGTCTCCTTTAAGTTAGCAGTTGAGGTTTTCCTCATGTCGCAGCCTGGTGCATTAATTAAAGAAATCTGTCATCATCCTATTCTGTAGTCAATGTAATACATCATAGTACATAATATCTATGTTGATGACAGTAATATGCATATATAATGTCAAGCACAAACTATTGACAAGTTGGCAGATGCTATTTATAGTGCCACTCCAGACTTGTTGCATTGATTCAGGGTGGACGTTATTAGATCCACTGTGGGAGGCGTAATTACTGCAGCTGCAGTCCCTCCGATTGCAGTCACACCGGGCCATCGACCCAGGAGGTCCTCTCGCCTTAGACCACGTCTCTCAGCCTTTCATTGGTTGCCTTTAATGTGGGTCTTCCATACCCAGCATCCTGCTGACTAAATGCAATTGATATAGACAATGCCTATGTTCAGATTATAGGTCTAAATGCTCAGTTCTGTTTTTTTCTCCTTCAGATTGAGTCTTTTTGCTTTGACTGTTCATATCCATGTTTGTAAATGACTCTTATATCTGTTATCCGTATGAAGGGACCACTGCCTGACAGGACCTATATAGGTACATTTACAAAAACAATAACAACATCATGTGTGTTAACAATCGCAAATGAAAAGCAATAATATGTTGATCCTGCTAACATTGCTGGTTTGTGAGCATTCATTGGTTTTACTTGATTTGATGTCTAAGAATATAATTACATATATGTTTTTTTTTGGTCTCGCTATCTTTCTCTTCACACTGCCTGCAGGTTTTGTTTTATTTAATGATTAAGAAAGTCTTTTTTGGCTCTTAATGAGGGTGACATTGACTTTAGGCCATGTGCAGAGATAGATTAATTCTCTAGTGGTTTGCTCTTGAGTCACATTATCATAAATCGTATATGAGACTGATCGAAACACATCAAATTGAATGGCCCAAATCGGATTTAACATTTTCAGACCTTATTATGAACAAAGTCCTGTACCACTTGCCTGAGTTCAGTAAAGTATACTAATCTTTCTGCTTTTGCCATATATGGCCGGTATTATTTACGAATTCAGCCATGGTTTCTTTTTTATTCAAAAAAGAAATGTCATCTTTTTTAAATTTTTAATATTTCCTTTATATTTTATATTTCTTTAGATTATATTATCAGCGTTATATCAAGTTACTAATTTTTGTTTTTTATTTTTTATTTAAAATGTATTATAGGTATTTTACCATATTAAAAAAATGTGATGCATGTAATATACTCCTTTACCTTTTTGTTGTTTGCCTTTTTAGAAATATTTGGAAACTGTTGGCTTAGGTTAGTGCTACTATTTAATTTCTGTTTTTCCTTTTTCGTGTGTTCCTTCAGAGCTGGAAGGCCACCAGTAGGTTGCACAAGACATGCAAGGAGCAACTTTTATAAAGTACCGCTGAAGCGACACAATCATTTTGCCACAGTCACAGCTAAATTAAAACTCTGAGATCAAACCATAGCCTGCCTTCCCACCTGCAGCAGCATTCTGAATCCGTAGCTTGCTAGACTCCCTTAATCTTGGGCCCTGGGGAACTTGTTGGAGCCTGTTAGCAAATGTTTATCCCACAGTGAACACTATATTATCAGTGTTATATCAAGTTACTAATTTTTGTTTTTTATTTTTTATTTAAAATGTATTATAGGTATTTTACCTATAATATAAATAATATAATATAATATATATAAATGTGATGCATGTAATATACTCCTTTACCTTTTTGTTGTTTGCCTTTTTAGAAATATTTGGAAACTGTTGGCTTAGGTTAGTGCTACTATTTAATTTCTGTTTTTCCTTTTTCGTGTGTTCCTTCAGAGCTGGAAGGCCACCAGTAGGTTGCACAAGACATGCAAGGAGCAACTTTTATAAAGTACCGCTGAAGCGACACAATCATTTTGCCACAGTCACAGCTAAATTAAAACTCTGAGATCAAACCATAGCCTGCCTTCCCACCTGCAGCAGCATTCTGAATCCGTAGCTTGCTAGACTCCCTTAATCTTGGGCCCTGGGGAACTTGTTGGAGCCTGTTAGCAAATGTTTATCCCACAGTGAACACCTGGTTGTTTGGAGAGTACGCCCACAGTGCACTGCCATCCCCCACCCGAGCAACAATGTGCTTAGTTGTGAGCCGAGAGTGAGCCGGCACATCGTATTCCTACCACAGCGCGCGGTTCGTCGCATTCAACATGGGTGATTAACATAAGCCTCATTTAGTCATCCTTTAATGAATCATTTTTCCTGGGCTTATTCCCAGCTGTGAAAAAGCATTAAATGGTAAAGCTATGAATTGTAACCTTAAACTTGATATTACCCAAAGAGACCATTGAACAAAGCTTATCGCATATCATTAACCACGATTACTCATATGTCCTGAGGGATTTCCAGCAGTTTGATACAATTCTTTAGTGAAGAGTTTGAAGAACTCTTTGTGGTGTTTCAAGGAAAGTCTTTAAAGAAATGCACATAATGCAGTGTATTTTATTCCAGATTAACATTCTCATGTAATTCAGTCCCGTCGGTCCTTAGATAGTCTTAAAGGAATAGTTCACCCAAAAATTAAAATTACCCCATGATTTACTCACCCTCGAGCCATCCTAGGTGTATATGACTTTTTTTCTTTCAGACGAATACAATCAGAGTTATATTAAAAAATGTCCTTCCGAGCTTTATAATGGCAGTGAATGGGGGTTGAGATTTTGAAGCCAAAAAAAGTGCATCCTTCCATCATTAAAAGTGCTCCACAGAGCTCCAGGGGGTTAATAAAGGCCTTCTGAAGTGAAGTGATGCATTTGCGTAAGAAAAATATCCATATTTAAAACTTAAACCATAATCTAAAAAAAAATACCGTCTTGTACCGTGAAACCGGTATAATTTTGAAAAATACCGTGATATAAATTTTTGGTCATACCGCCCAGCACTAATCTCTAGCTTCTGCTGTTATACGTGCGTTCACTAGAAAGTGGCGTTCCAGCGGATGACGTAGGTGTAGCGTAAGCTCCAGCGAGAAGTGATGAATGTGGAAACGCAAAGGAGAATTAGAAGTACAAAACGAGGATTTGTAAAAAAAAACATTGGAGGATTTCAATATAAGATTAGAGGAGACTGACTTTCCTTTGCTGTAAACCAAACTTAGTTCTCGCGAGACTTACACTTATGCTATCCAATTTGGTGGTGTGCACCAAATGAGCAGACCAAGACCCACCTTTTCATAAACGAACCAGCAAGATGTCAAATGATATGACCCTAAAATGGACAAAGATGCAAAACGAAAGGCATGAGAATACAGTCATAATCTGATTGGACAGCTTTTATGATGTATATTTTGTGAACTTACAGAACATCCAAAACAATGCTGTGTGCATTCGTTGTATGTGTGTACTTGTGGTAGTATCTCTCAAAGAGATTAGAAAATGGGTAAAGGAGTTAAAACAGTGCTAGGAATTCCTCTACTGCACACAACTGTAATGAGCAACATGACTCCTGTAATAAGAAGAACCAGGTATGCTTGAGCATTTTGTCCATTTTAGGGTCATATCATGTGACATCTTGTTGGTTTGTTTATATGTCTTTGGTTGTGTTTGTATATCAGTCAAACCATTTGGAAGTGGACCGAGACCCCTTGAAAAGGTGAGTCTTGGTCTGCTCATTTGGTGCACACCACCAGTTTGGATGGCCGTGTACACACTTATTAAAATGAACTGCACTAACAGAGCAATCGCACTAGAGTTCATTTTAATCAAACCAAACCTGCCAAGAGTAAACACGCCCTTAAGGCCATAAAAGATTTAAATATCTTAAATGGTATAATTACCTCATCTTAATTGTCATTTTAAGAAGTCTGAAATTTGAGGATGGGAAAACCGAAATCATTATACACTCTAATGTGATTATTAAACATCAAAATCCTGTGATTAAATGAATGTCAGCGCCGCACGTTCAAAGTCAAATGTTGTGTTGTTGCACATTCTGCAGGTTCGCAGTTTCAGAGCAGTTCGTAATCAATAAATATCATTAATTTATCCCAAACGAATGCTTAAGATTTGCTGTTGATGAATTATAAACACTATAAAGTAAACATCGTCATATTTTGTAGAGTGCATATTTTAGCTCTCTCATCTTTTTAAATGAGCATCTGGAAGTAGTAAAGCATAGACATACAAATATAAATCCCGCAGTATGCAGAAAGTCTTTTTTATTGGTACTTTAGTAATGTAATAAACTGTATCTGGCATTTAAATCAGTGTAATCTCTTTATTGATATACAGTATTAATTTTTGGAGCAGGTCTTAAATTTGACTTAAAAAAAAAATCTGCAGTTATCCTGTTCATATTCATATTAATTTTAAAAGGAAATTTCTCCCCAATATTTTAGCTCTCTCATCTTTTTAAATGAGCATCTGGAAGTAGTAAAGCATAGACATACAAATATAAATCCCGCAGTATGCAGAAAGTCTTTTTTATTGGTACTTTAGTAATGTAATAAACTGTATCTGGCATTTAAATCAGTGTAATCTCTTTACTGATATACAGTATTAATTTTTGGAGCAGGTCTTAAATTTGACTTAAAAAAAAATCTGCAGTTATCCTGTTCATACTCATATTAATTTTAAAAGGAAATTTCTCCCCAAAATTAAAATGGTCATTTACTCACCCTTGTTCCAAACCTGTATGACTTACTTTTCTCCCACAGAACACAAAATAAGGTATTAGAAAATAAAACACAAGACATTTTTCAAAATATCTTATGCTATGTTACGTGGAAGAAATTGACTGGATTTGGCCAGATTGTACTTTATTTATAGCTCTGGAGGTCTTGTGTTCAACTTGCACTATATTCAGTCTGGTTCAGCTTTCTTTTCCAATCTCGGACAGCATGTCCCGAGGCTTTGAAGGCCCGTGGCAGTCTGAGACTCTGGGGCACTGGCCTCATTGGCCACTTGATCCATAATCCAACCCTGCCAGCTGCAAGCTTGCATGTTTTTTAATAAAGACATAAAAAATTTAATGGGAAGAGATATTTCATTTTAAAAGTCCAGACAGGAAAAAGCAGTGTAATTGAGTGTCATAAAAAAGACAAATCTGCAGTTATCCTGTTCATATTCATATTAATTTTAAAAGGAAATTTCTCCCCAAAATTAAAATGGTCATTTACTCACCCTTGTTCCAAACCTGTATGACTTACTTTTCTCCCACAGAACACAAAATAAGGTATTAGAAAATAAAACACAAGACATTTTTCAAAATATCTTATGCTATGTTACGTGGAAGAAATTGACTGGATTTGGCCAGATTGTACTTTATTTATAGCTCTGGAGGTCTTGTGTTCAACTTGCACTATATTCAGTCTGGTTCAGCTTTCTTTTCCAATCTCGGACAGCATGTCCCGAGGCTTTGAAGGCCCGTGGTAGTCTGAGACTCTGGGGCACTGGCCTCATTGGCCACTTGATCCATAATCCAACCCTGCCAGCTGCAAGCCTGCATGTTTTTTAATAAAGACATAAAAAATGTAATGGGAAGAGATATTTCATTTTAAAAGCAAAAAAGCAGTGTAATTGAGTGTCATAAAAAAGACTTTCATAAGAAGATAAACCACCTGTGGAATCTGAGGATGTTGAGGTTGATCGGCCTGTGGCTAAAACTTCTCCGTTTCAGTGACCTTTTAAGGCAGTAATTCTCAGTGCTTGATAATTGATTTATTGAACATGGCCTTTGCACACGGTCAGTCAGATCATAGGAGCCGGGGTTCGTTGAAAGGCTTCATTATTTACTCCTTAATTACTCTAGCCCAGTGTCTCACTCCGGCTCTCTGCTTTGCTCTATACAGTGCTGAACTAACCTTTACTAGATCCTCAGAGACGAAGAGAGCACAAAGCCCCTGTGCCTGGTTGGCGGAGGCTTATGAAGTGGGACGGCCTCTCTCTTTGCTTTTCCTAATCTTAATTAAGTCCTGAACAACTGGGCTTTGCTCTTATCAGTATAGGGATGGTTGTTGTCCAAGCTGTGGGATGCTGTAGTGCACTTTTAATTGCAAAGTTTGTTAAGAACTTGTAGCACTCAAGAAAAAGATATTGTTTATCTTGAACTTTTACACAATGAATTTATATAATCTGCAATCATGAAGTCACCTAATAAATGTTTTGTTATTTTTATAGTACATAACGTATGAAAAAATATACTATCAGTCAGTATGGTTGAATTTTTTATAGTTTAGGAAGAAGTTTGTTCCTTTATTCAGCAAGAGTGCATTAAATTGATCAAAAGTGACAGAAATTTTTATAGCATTAAAATTAATTTTCTATTTCCAATAAAGGCTGTTCTTTTTTTAACTTTGTTCAGTATTCATCAAAGAATCCTTAAAAATTCCCTAAAAATATTAAGTAGCACAACTCTTTTCAACATAGATAAAAAATAAGAAATGTTTCTTGAGCACCAAATTAGCATATTAGAAGAATTTTTGAAGGATCGTGTGACACAGAAGACTGGTGTAATGGCTGCTGAAAATTCAACGTTATCATTACAGGAATAAATTAGATTAAAAAAGAAAAATTTAAACCCAAAACAGTTATTTTTAATAGAAATTTGTACTGTATAGAAGAAGTTTGTACTGTATTTTTGGTCAAATAAATGCCTTGGTGAGCAAAACAGACTTCTTTCAAAAACTTAAAAAAAAAAAAAAAAATTCCCAACCCCAAAATTTTGAATGGTAGTGTATATGGGACTGTTGGCAACAGCAAAGAAAAGGTGGTAAGAACTCAGAATGTTTGAAAAACCCTCTTTGGAAAAGAGCACTTTGTCATTTGCGGTGCTTGCTAATGCATTATTTAAAATCTCAGGGGGTACTTCAAGTAAATTATGTAGGTCATAGGGGTTCAGCATACAAAAAAGGTTGGGAACCCAGTGTAGTAGCTGTGGCTGGTGCTCCTCCTTATGTAACATACTTGCATCTCTTTTTCAACAGAGCTCCAGGACCTGAGTTTCTATTCCACTGAGAGGGTTAGTGGTTTGTTTATGAGTGTAGGGTGACATGTACCTTCCTTCTCTTGCTTCACTAAATAAAACACTTATGTGCTTCCTCTGATTCTCTCTCCAAAGGCTACAGAAGGATTGCTACCTCTTTCAGCAATAGTCCTGCATCCTCAAAGATGACATGCTCATGATGCCTCTGTAAGTAGGTTTCTCTTTGTTGTAAACACTCTGCAAGATGTAATTATCTGAATGTGGAGCATGAGGAACAAAAGAACCTTAGAAGTACTTCACTTTTGCCCCTTTTCCATCAGCAGGATGCAGGTGCCCCTGCCTAATCTGGAACTTTTTCTAAGCTAGTGTACAGTCAGGTTAGCATGTGAGGTAATTGACGCAACGTAGAACAAGACATAATTGATTTAATCAAACTTCATGTAAAATGAGAAATTACAAATCATTTAACTGTTGCATTAACGTAAAACAATTCTTTAGTTGTTAACATTTTTAGGGATTTGTAACCAGGCCCTGAACAGAGTAGCCTTTAAAAAGTCTCTGGTACAAAAAAATGGAACTATTTTGGTGGACAAGGGACGTGAGATGTTGTACATTTAGAACGTTTGGTATTTATTATGCATTTGATATGTTTTTTAGTGAATTTGAGGAAGAGTCTAGTCAAAGTTCCACTTCTACCATCTGCTCCATACTTGAGTACAGCTTTCTTTAACAGGAACTCAAGTCATAATGGAGACCTCCAGTCTTCCTGGAGAATCTGCGTGAGGTTTTCCTCCTATTCTCTTTCTTACTCTTTTTGTCTTTTGTTTTTGTCACCCCGGCACTCCTTGCTCTCTATTTCTCTGTCTCTGTGACCGCGGACAAAGTCAGGGAGCCTTTCAAGTCAAATCCCTTTATTCTATGTCAGAAATTGAGTGTTCTGAAAAGGAGCGTTCTGGCAAAGAGAAAGGGCTGAAACTTTTATTGCAGGCATTTGTGGAGCTGCACAGCCTGAGGTTCTTTTTTCCATCCTCAAAAGAAAACGTAAGAGAGGCTGACATATTTAATTGGCTGTTTGTAAGCTAATTAAAGCTTGTATGTTGATGTTTTTGACAAATCACCAGGATCTTTTTCATGTTTCAGACTTCTTCTGAAAATACATTTGTATGTCGGTGTGTAAGTAACTAGCTCTGCGAAGAAGCCTCACTGAAATTGATTTCTGAAAAGATACATTTGCAGTCGCAGTCATTAGCAAGGATGTAGTTTCTTGACTTCTTGATTTTGCCAACATAATCGTGATAGCAGGGTAAATCTCATGAAAAAAGCAGGTATTTCTTAGATACATTTCACCCATAACAGCAAGAAAAAATATCTAACTAATCAGTAAGAGATGAGAACTTTTATTTAGCAAGTACCCATTAAATTAAAAAATATTTTTATTTCAAACAAATGCTGTTGAACTTTCCGTTTATCAAAGAAAAATGAAAAAGTACTGCTTTGCCATCACAGGAATAAATTGCATTTTAGAATATATTCAAATAGAAAACAGTTATTTTAAATAGTAATATTGCACAATATTACTGTTTTTACAGTAGTTTTGTTCAAATTAATGCAGCCTTGGTGAGCATAAGATACTTCTTTAAGTCGTTAATTCCAACCTTCTCAGTCCCAAAGCACTTTGTAAATATTGCACTTCCTCCCTCCTGTACTATATGTGTATTTTTACTTTACATTGCACCTTCTCCCAAAACTATATTTAATCCTGCTAAATGACATAATTTTAGCAGCTGGTCTCAATCATTGGGCCTTTCTGAGAAGACGCTCTGTTTTTGTTTGTTTATGGTGTTCTGGGCCTGTTTAGTGAGGCCAGGAGCCGCCGCATTGTTTTAATTTCAACCCACTGTTGTTTGCCGACATTTGGTTCAGGATGACAATGAGCCGGAAAAAAACAAGCCCTTTTACGATATGAATAGAGTAGGAACTAGAATGGGACTCCTCATCTGTAAGCTCGCTTTTAAGGGTCTGTTTCCCCCTCGGCCGAATTAAAGACGTGCCATTATGCTTGGCAAATTACTACACACTCTTTGTGGTCCAGCCATGGTACATTAGTGTGCCTTAAGATGGTCTGGCTGTGCCCATTCACCTAACAAAGAGAGGGTCCCCCGGCAGATCCTTGGCTGGTCACACAGAGGAGCCATTCACACCAGGCAGAAGGGGCCGTACGGTAGAGAGCTCGGCCACAAGGCAGCCATGACAAAATTCTCTAAAGTATTGCTTGCAGAACAGCCGTTTCCTCAAATGCAAACCAATTAAGTTTGATTTGACAACACTCCAGGCAAAGAAGCAGAACATCTGTATAGAGTTGGAATATCTTAACCGAACTAGCCATGCTTGTGATGTTTTTGGTCTCTGTGGAAGAGAAGAGGTGGTGTTGCTTTTTTTGGATTCCGGCTTTGTGGATTTTGGAATTTAGGGGCGTAATATTGTAGCTGGACCCAATTACAACGGGAAGAATTAGGTGCCTCCCAGTGGATTCTTACCACACATTGATTTGTTGAAGGTTTTAGGACTACAGCAATTAATCAAACTCATTGTTTTAATGGCTCTCATTCTCATGGTGTAATCACATGCATTTTAATTCAGTGCTCAAACAAATTTATTTGTATGACAGGATGCAACCGTTCACAGCTACATGGAATTTTCCTTCTTGACGGAGTCTCATAAATCAACCAAACTAAACAACGATGAAGACAAGCTTGTTGTGGTTATTAGGCTACGACGTAGTCTAAAAGTATAAGGGATCCTAGCTGGAGAACTGCCATTATGAAAGCAGTTTTTAGTCATTCTCTAAAATTGTTTTCTCTTATGAGTCCAGCTCCCTTTCTCGACATAAATTAGTAGCAGGGAGTGATGATGGGGACCGAGAGCCTATAAATTGTGTGTTGCTCTCAGGGTCATTAAGCCGTGTGGTCTGGGCCCACTGGATCTTTTATCATCCGCCTTGGATCAGCGGCTGTAAAACGGTGGCTAACATTGTGTGTTTATTTCCCCATAACAAAAGATTAGCTGTCTGCAGCTCATGAGTTCAGCTAATGCTCCTTGGCACTCGAGCAGCCGTGGAAACATAAATCTACTCCCCAATTTTTGTTCTCTTCTCATTGCGCTCACCTTTCTCTGCCCTTCTCCCACTGTCTCTCTCCCTCTATGACTTTCAACTGATTTACTCCGTCTCCAGTCTCAACCTCAGACGGCGGGCCCACAGACTGACCAAAGTCCATTTGCTGACCGTCTGATGCATATTGCTCACAAAATTGGCAAGAGCTGGTAGAAATCAGATACCATTCCAGCTTGTGTTTACAAGGTAGTGGGTCGATGCACTTGAGTTTCTGAGGACTAATCACATGATATGATAATGTTTTCTATGTTAGTAGCACCAGACTTTTTTTTTTTTTTTAAAGAGTTTTGTTTAAGGTTCTTGCTATCAAGTATCTGTATTCTGCCTAGTTTTTAAGTTTGTTAATTGAGTTGTAAATTAATACTTTTTTATTTAGCATGGACACATTACATTTAATAATTAAGTGACAAAGGCATGGATAATGTTAAGAAAGTTTTATATTTCAAATAAAATAAAATGCCGTCCTTTTGAACTTCCTATTCAAAGACTCCTTAAAAAATGATCACTGTATCTTCAAAAATATTAAGCAGCTCATCTGCTTTCAACATTGATAAGAGAAGTATTACTTGAGCACCAAATCAGTATGCAGAATAATAGAATAATTTCTGAAGGATCATGTAACACTAAAGACTAGAGTAATGGGTGTTTTGTGATCAAAGAAATGCAACCTTAATGAGCATAAGAGCATTGAAAAAAATTCTTACAGACCCCAAACATTTGAATGTGTTTGTGTTTGTGTGTGTGTGTGTGTGGAATAACCCTTTAAAGGGATAGTTCACATCAAAAAACGAAAATTCTATCATCATTTACTCACCCTGAAGTTGTCCAAATCCTATAAGAACTTCTCTTTTCGGTTGAGGGCAAAAGAAAATATTTTAACCAAACATTTGCTGGTATCATTTGACTTCCATTGTATGGAAAAAAGAAAATACTTTGGAAGTCAGTGGCTACCAGCAACTGTTTGGTAACATACATTCTTCAAAATATCTTATTTTGTGTGCAGAAGAAGAAAGGAATTCATACAGGTTTGGAACAACATGAGGGTGAGTAAATTATGAAAAAACATTCAATCAATTTTGGGTGAACTATCCCTTTAAGTTAGTTTTAATTACATGATCTATTTAAGATAAATCTGTTCATAATAAGCATGTGAAACAACTGTGATTGGTCACATTTCATGCCTGTTGTCCAGAATTAGCTGCAAACTGGACCCTATTTTATGGTGATGTTCAAAAGTCTGGCTGTGCGAGAATATGCATCTCTCTTCATTTAGTTGATTGCTTTCTTTGTTTGAGGTTGACTGTTAGAAGAGAGATAAAAATTATTCTGCTCTTATTCAGTAGAGCACATGATTGTGTCTGATAAGCATATTATAGCTTAGCAAGAGTAGTTGCATTCTTAAATGTGACTTTGGAGAAAATGATATTTCTGAGCATGTTTGTGCGTGTGTTTTTACCATGTTCAGTGGAGAAATCACTCAAACATTGTGAAATGTTTTCTAAGATGTATGTGTATGTGTGGGACTGAGGGAAAGGATAGAGATAGGCCTCCAGTGGAAGCTTCCTGGAATGATTTGCTGCTATGGTGGAGGGTTGGAGGGGCGGGGGTGGCTTACTTTCTGGGTCATGATTCAGAAGTTAAACTCAGGAGGGATCTGCACTGTGAGGGAAAAGATTTCAGGCTTAGAAAATGATCATATTTACAATTCACATTTTTCTAAAAGACTTTTGCAGTTGCTGAAGCATCTCTTGTGCTTGCCACATGTTTTTACTCTGTGGCATAGGGGTGGACATAGTATGTGACATAATGCACCCCCCTCAAAATGACTTGTGTGAAATTACTCAAGTGTGAGGAGGAAATTAATAGGACAAAAGAAAAATTGTCAAGAGATTTTACTTGAATTAATTTGAATACAGCATGTTCCTCCTGGATTAGTTTCATTAATTATCAGTATGATTTGAATAGACTTACAAAGAATTGTATGCACTGTGAAACAGTGAAATTGTTCATTTGAAACAATTTCAAATATTACTGCAAGTTCATTGCACTTAATAGACAAAAGCTATGTGATACTAAGACTATATGTGCAGCATACTGTTTTATTTGAAAAGCAATAACTGTGCACATGCCAAGGCAGTGATATGGTTGATAAAGTTTCTATTTTTTAATGGTTTAAATGTTAAAATGGTTTTCTTGTGTAATATTTAGAAAAACATTTTTTAATGAATTTATATGAAAAGTATTTAAGCAATTCTCAAATTAAATGACTCCTTTGGTTTTACAATGTGGTGCTTGTCACCTGTATAATAGCTAATGAGTTGTGTTGATTCAGATATTTTCGTGAATAATTTATAAGGTCAAACTGTAATCTATATTTTTACTTTTTATAAAAATGTGAGTGGTGCTTGGATGTGCAGCTTGCCGCCATGGTACTAGTTGTTGCGGTTGATTGCCTGGGCATTGCTATGCAGTTCTGATTGTTTTTTTTTATGTGTTGCTATGCAGTTGCTAGGGTGTTCTGGTTTGTTGCTAGGTGGTTGATTACTGGTCCGAGGCAAATTAGCCTACCTGCAAATCTCTGTGACAATTTGCTTGTAGATGTGGCTCAATTCAAGTTTGTGGGATTTTTTTTTTATTGTCTACCAGGAAAATATAATGAGTCTGATCACTTAGAAAAATAATGGCACACCTATCTGCACTAATTGGGGTTTTATTCACGCATGTACCACAAATGGTGCAGAAGTTTAATGCCTAGAGGTTTAGAATAAACAAAGTGAACACTAATTATTCTGTGAAATAGTACAAATGAAATGCCATCCCCCACATCTTGTAACCACATCATTTCCAACGAATTTTTATTTTAGCAGTTCTAATTTCTTTTGTGGGTCAGAGGTTAACAGATTGGGTTGATTTCTTTTAACCAGTTAAAAAGTTATAGTAGGCTTGTGCAATGCAGGACATGGCTTTAACTTACAGAAAAGATGTCTTTAATCTTAATTTATTATAATAAAGACAGTTATACAAGATCATAGTCCTTGGCTGCCAGATCTTTATTTAAATGTCAGAATGGCTCTTTAGCATTTAATAAATGTCTGTAAACCTCATTTAGGACTATATTTTTACAGCATTTTCAACTCCCAACGTCTAGTCAGGTCATGAAGGATAGTCATATAGTGTATTAGTCAACTGGCTGTGATTTGAGTTATGTTTGTTAAATCAGTTGAATGTTGTTTATCAAAGTTTCTTTCTGAGTCAGGGGTCTTGTGTGTTGAATAAAAATTTGATTTAGAAGTCTATATACTGATTTTTAAATGCTTTTAAACATTCTCTCAAGTAATTTTACAATGAAAAACAAGATACAGCCAAAACAACTCCACATAAACAACATAAAAAAAACTCCAATTGAAGATAAAAGTAAAAAGCAGCCTACACGATAATACTCATAAAAAAACATGTCTTAAAGAGTAGGTCAGAACGTTGTAAACACGAATAACACTGCATTTTGTTTTTCTGTCATCCACTTGGCCTCATTAATTTATATCTTAGTTTAGATAAATCTTTCTGCAGTCATTTGTTCACATCCTGCATCCATGCTTATATACATAGGAAATAATTAGTCACTTAGCCAAAATGTCATTTTACAAAGTGAACTTGTGTTGAATTAGATTTGAAATGAAATGAAGTAACCCCAAAATCTAATGCTGCCTGTTTTTTATCTTACAAAGAGAAAGATTTAATGATAATTCTAACAAGCTTATCCAATGTCAGTCCTGTTATTCTATTTAGAGCCTGTTATGATTATCAGCTGCTTTTCATTTCCTGGTACAAAGCCCAGTCATGCTTCAGGACTTTGGTAACAAGAAATCATGTTGTGAAGTCGTATACCAATTAAAAAGGAATCCAGCGGATGAATTTTTTTTCCTCCTAATTAAACTGAACTATAGTAATTGATTGTGATTTACTTTCCATCCAAGTTACGGTAGCAGCAGCTGCCATTAAGACAGATCTTATTCCTTGTAAAATTAATTTTCCTTTGTTCTCTGCTGTAAAAAATACCATAAATGACAAGCTTTGCATGATATGTGGCCTCCAAAGAATTATTGATTCTCAAAGTGCTGTTCATATTTCTTTTGGCATTGCTGAGTGAAATTACACATAATTAAGATGCTCCTAACAAACTGACACCTTCACTAATTTGTCATTTTTCCAGAAAAATTGCATAAAACCCCCCAAGGACCATACCATAATGACAATTATGCCTTTGATGGACTACAGCAGTCAGTTGGGTTGTCAGACGTATATGTAGAGTTTGTAAATGACAGCTGCTAAACACAGATAAAGATTCCTAATGTTCTTCACGGATGAATTAACCACATAGCTGGGTGGTTCTCCACAAATTACTTGCTCGCTATTAAAAAAAAAAAACAAAAAAAAAAATCCCTCACTATTAATTATTCCTCCCATATGTTTTCATGCCGCCTGTCTCTTTCTTTTGCATTCTTTCATTTGGCTGAGCAGAAGAGACCGGTCCAGACTACATAAATCCTCTGACAATGTACCTGTCTGACTGTTTTGATTTAACTGCCACATAAAATATTACCCTGCCTGGGAGAGCTGTTGTTCACCTAAAGTGATTTAGCCCCTCTTCACTGAGATTTCGACATTGAGTGGAGCTTTTCACGTAGTTATCCTGACTGGAAGAGAAAAAGTATTTCTCCCGTATTGCCGTCTCTTCCCTGGCTTCTAGTTCAATATAGGATTTAGTATAAGGTCTTTTTATTTGTTCTTAAAGAGCAGGTCATATGGTATTTTAAAGTGTCCTAATATTGTGGTGGAGTCCCCTACAACAGGTTTAAATGCATCTAAGGTCAGTAAACATTGTCATTTTCTCAGAATATAAATTTAATATGAGAGTCATTTGCCAATGATTTCGAAACGATTCGATCCAAGCAAGTTCAGAGCAAACCCCTCCCTTCCATAAGCTTACATGCAGGGGAAACAAGAACAAAAGTTCCATTGAAAATATGAAGTAAAAATGTTTTTATGCTTGGTTAAATGCTTTTTCAGCCAGTTGGGATTTTCACAGTGGTGTTAAACATATGCTCCTTTCAATCATTGACTCTTAACGAGCAGGTCATATGGTATTTTAAAGTGTCCTAATATTGTAAATATATAAAAGCATACTTCACCCAAAAATTACATTTGTCATTATTTGCTTACCCTCATGATTTTCTAAACCTGTACCCTATTGTTTTTTGCTGAGGAACAAAAAAGAAACATTTTTGAAGAATCATTACACAGCTTTTGCCATACAATGGCCATTCGTAATGACCATATCTGTTATTCTCTAAAAAGAAAATGCCAAAAATATACAGTAGTCTGTTGTACATATTCAGTGTCTTATCAAGTCACACGATAGCTTTTTGTGAGGAATAGACCAAGTAATTTAAGTCATTATTCTGTGAAAATCAGTTCAAAAATACTCAGTGATGCCGCATGCCATTGGTTCTCAGATGTGCTGCAACCAAACATGGAATGTATGTGTGGAATGGAATGGAGAAACATTATCAATAAATAATGACCTAATTTTCAGTCTTTTCCTCATGCAAAGCCATCTTTGGCTTTTGAAGGCTTGGAATGTAGCATCCAAGTAGTATGGGCTACATTTATGGTGCTTTAACGGTGAATAATGTGCTTTCTGGAGCTCTTCCAATGGTGTCTCCAGATGCAGAGGAATTGTCTGGTTCCTGTGGTCTTGTCCTGATGGCCGTTTAGTTGACTGCAGAGCAACCACCCAATAAAGCATTACAATAATCTAACCTTGAGGTCATGAATGCATAAATTAACATTTCTACATTTGACATTGAGAGCATAAGTTGTAATTTAGAAATATTTTTAAGATGGAAAAATGCGGTTTTACAAATGCAAGAAACATGGTTTTCAAAGGAAAGATTGCTATCAAATAGCACACCTAGGTTCCTAACTGATGACAGATAATTGACAGAGCAGCCATAAGTGTTAAGTCAGTGTTAGACAGTGTTCTAGGTAATTACATGCAGAGGTTTTTGGTCCAATAATTAACACCTCTGTTTTTTCAGAATTTAGCAATAGGAAATTCCTATTCATCCAGTTTTTTATATCAACTATGCATTCCGTTTTGTGAATTGGTATGTTTGTTGGGCCAACAATGAAATATAGAGCTGAGTATCATCAGCATAACAGTTTTTTTTGACAGAAAAGATAAATTTTAGATGGGTCTGTAATTAGCTAATTCTCTAGGATCAGGTTTTTAAATGAGAGGCTTAATTTTGGGACATATACTAATGACATAGCCAAATTAATAATATTCAGAAGAGGATATATGACTTCTGGAAGCACCTCTTTTAGTAGCTTAGATGGAATAGGGTCTAACATACATGTTGGTTTTGGTTATTTGACAAGATTATACAATTCTTCCTCTCCTGTAGCAGAGAATGAGTGGAATTGTTCCTCAGGGGATCTATAGTGCACTGTCTGATGCGATACTGTAGCTGACGACTGAACTAAAAACATTTATAATATAATATAATATTTACTTATTTATTTATTTGGTCAAACAATGTGCAAAAAGAGTGATTAAGAGAAACTGTTTAAAAAAAATTCTGCTATGGACAAAGCAGTTGTTCACACTGAATAGTAATTCAAACATCCTTTTTCTCTTTTTTTGGGAAGAACAAAATGGCTCTTTAACTGCACAATGGCTTAATCAGTGAACACAAGTGAGCTTAAATGCATGCTTCAATAAAAATTAAAACCACTATGAAAAAACATAGGTAGAGAGAGAGAGGCGGTCAATGTTGGCTTCTGAGTGACACTTCAGATATCAGAGCAGGACTCTGTTCACCCCACACCACCACTGCAATGAGCTCTGTCCCCAGGAGTTTCACAGAGAGAGAGAGAAAAAAGCCAAACCTATCTGAAGAACATCTGAATACAGATGACTTGACCGTGACCCCTCTTAACCTCAGGGAGAGGTCAGCATTCCACTGCTAGCCTGCAGGGGAAGCCAGGAATGCCTTTGAAATCAACCTCTAAATCTCACGACAGCTTGAAAAGGAATATAAATGATGTAAATCCTTCATAAAGAAAAGCACCATTACTTCAAATGAATTATACTTGAAACCAGACTTCTGAGAAATACTGAAAATATTACTATAAATTGTAGCAACACCTCCTCCTTTACCTTTTTGACACGGCTCATGTTTATAACAGTAATCTTGGGCAATGTAGTTTTTTGGGAATGTAGTTTTCACAGATGATGTTAATATAGTCTTTGAAGACTGTTGTTATTATTTTCATTGTCAAAATTAATTGAAATAAACTCTTCTATCTTCCGAGTATAGCACTTATTTCAGAGTTCTTTTGACGGGTTGAGTTGTTATTTTACCCAGACGATTGGCAGCATTGTTTGAAAACGAGAAATATCAGGAAATGCAATATTTTTTAGTTTATCCAATGTCTGTCACACAATGCGGTGTCTTAGAGTAATCCTATTACAGTTTTAATTTTGAAGATTGCTCTGTGTGCGTGTGAATACAATCACTAGCAAACCACAGGAGGGGTGTGTGTGTGTGTGTGTTTGTGCATCTGTGCTTGTGGATGCATACTTGGCTTAGAGCTGCAGATCAATTCACTGTTCCTCTGCAGGGACCAGGAGGTGACAAGAAGAAAGCCAGAGAGCGAAAGACCAAAAAAAGACTGTGGGCTTCTGATTCTGAAGGAAGAAATAAAAGGAACCAGAGCATTCTTAGAAGGTGGAGGTTCTCAAAGAGCCTTGCGCTCTCAAACAGCGGCTTCTTAGAATGAAGGGAGCAGAGAGGAGGGTCAGAAAGGGAGGCACGGCAGCCATTGCTACTGATCCATATAGAGAAGCCTGCTCGCAAAGTTTATCTATCTTTCTCATAAGGTAGGAATGTTGACCCCTCATTTAAAATCTACTATCCTTTCAAAGAGCCAGCATATTTGGAAACTTTGGAAAGTTCATAGGCTTCATTATGTCATATTACAGAGGCAAGTAGACTGTGTATGAAATGACCAGATTCTAAAATTATGGTGGTCCACCTGCTAGAACAGCTTCTAACCCACATAAATCAGCATCATCTTTTCAGTGGAGCTGGCCAGCATTTTTGTCTTTCATCATATTTTCAGTACTCTGCACATCATCGTACTTTTATGTTTAGAATGAGTAAGTGGTTTTTAGACTTTTGGGAAAGACAGATTAAATGGTTTCCACTCGGCATGAAACATTATAATCCCCTCCAGCATTTCTCATGCTCCCAGCTGATGCAAAATGCTGAATATCTAACTTTTTAAAAGTGATCTATTGGACAGTGGTTTTGCTTCAGGACCCAAATTTTACATTGGACTACCAGTGGTGGCTCAACCAAACCGATCTAAATATACTTAAAGTGGTTCCAATTTAACACAATTTCAATATATTACATATATTACAAATAGATTAAAATCAAACTTAAGCATATCTTGAAATACACTTAATATACTTAAAGTTGTTTCAAAATAATACATTTAATATGCACTTAGTATAGTATCATTTAAATATAGTAAGTATGTCTGAAAAAGCACAATTTAAATATATTTCTTTTTCACCTGGGCTTTACTTATTTGATCAAAAATACAGTACAAACAGCAATATTGTAAAATATTATAACAATTTAAATAACACTTTTCTATTTGTGTATATATATATATATATATATATATATAATTATAATTTTAAAAAGTAATTTATTCCTGTGATGCAGTATAACATGATCCTTCAGAAATCATTCTAAAATGCTGATTTGGTGCTCAAATATCATTTATTTTTATCAATGTTGAAACCAGTTATGCCACTTAATATTTTTGTGGAAACCGGATTCTTTGCTGAATAGAAAGGATGAATGAATTAATTTGATGAATTATTTGGAATAGAAATCATTATAAATGTCTGTACTGACACTTTTGATTTGTATACATTTTCTTTAATCTCTATTTTTTAATTTCTTAATAAAAGGACTGATGTCAAACCTTTGAATTGTATTTATGTATTATTTAATATGCAACGTATTTTTTTAATATAAAAGATGAGTCTGTTTAATTTGCTTTGTGTACAAACTAAATGTGAACAATTAGTTTTTTAATTTTTTTATTTGCTTATAGCATTTTTTTGCCCCAGATGGCCCATTTTTAGGTCATGATCCATTGCGAACCACTGATTTATTGCGTATGGTGATTTTAAAAAGTAATTTATTCCTGTGATGCAGTATAACATGATCCTTCAGAAATCATTCTAAAATGCTGATTTGGTGCTCAAATATCATTTATTTTTATCAATGTTGAAACCAGTTATGCCACTTAATATTTTTGTGGAAACCGGATTCTTTGCTGAATAGAAAGGATGAATGAATTAATTTGATGAATTATTTGGAATAGAAATCATTATAAATGTCTGTACTGACACTTTTGATTTGTATACATAATCTCTAATCTCTATTTTTTAATTTCTTAATAAAAGGACTGATGTCAAACCTTTGAATTGTATTTATGTATTATTTAATATGTAATATGTAATATGTATTTTTTTAATATAAAAGATGAGTCTGTTTAATTTGCTTTGTGTACAAACTAAATGTGAACAATTCGTTTTTTAATTTTTTTATTTGCTTATAGCATTTTTTTCCCCCAGATGGCCCATTTTTAGGTCATGATCCATTGCGAACCACTGATTTATTGCGTATGGTGAAATCTTGTAGACCTTCCTTTTGTGGCAGACTATACTAAAACCCATTTTTATTAACATCACTTTATCTTCATTCAGAACTTGCAAGTGATTTCCATAATAGATTTTTACTTTTACCATTCACCAACAAATGAAAGGCTCACTTTGGTAGCACCGCCTTCTCCTCTACCATCTGGAGGGAAATTTTATTAAAGCTGATGGTGATGATTAATGGAAGCTCTTAGACTAAATGAAATAAGCAGGCTTGAGAGGCTGAGGTTTGGAGCCTCTGCCCGCCTACAGCTGCATGCTCATTCCTGATCAATGTAGCCTGACAAAGAGCCTAGCAAAGACAAGCGGCCATGCTTTATCGTAATGTCATCTACTTGCTCCTCACTTTGCCATGTTGTATCAAGATATTTTAGATCAATTTGCACAGTTTATAGCACATGGTGCTAAGAATACATTTGTGGATTCAATTCCCTGTGAATACTGATATAATTTGAATGCACTTGTAAATGAATAATGTACAAAAACCTGCACACAAAATGCAAAATGCTTTTGATGCATTGCTATGAAAAATATTAGAATTTATCTTCTGTTAGTGTTTCACTTGGACTTTAAGGAGGTTTGTTTTCCTACTGTCTCAGTAGTAATGGTATTAGAAGTATCAACAATCAGCTGTGATATAGACAGGAATGAGTTATGGAGTTTTTTTTTTTCCAACTGTGATGTCTCAGTAGTAATGGTATTAGAAGTATCAACAAGCAGCTGTGATAGAGACAGGAATGAGTCTTGTGTGACTATTTGTAGCTTTGCCCATTAGCTCCCCGTCAGCTAATTACTGAGCCATGTTTCGATCATTCTTTTCCCGCAGTGAGATCCTGAACTCAATTTCTTGCTGTTTTGTTTGCCATGCATCCAATCTAGATATTTGAACCTCTCCTAGAGAGTCGTTGTTTTTAGACAGGAATGAGTCTTGTGTGACTATTTGTAGCTTTGCCCATTAGCTCCCCGTCAGCTAATTACTGAGCCATGTTTCGATCATTCTTTTCCCGCAGTGAGATCCTGAACTCAATTTCTTGCTGTTTTGTTTGCAATGGATCCAGTCTAGATATTTGAACCTCTCCTAGAGAGTCATTGTTTTTATTCTGAGCAACCTCGTCATACTAAAAACATCCTGTCCAGCAGCAATGAAGATCCACCCAGGCTTTCATAGCGGTTTATCACAGAACTGCAAAGCATATATGTGTGATTATAGAAATTGGGGTAACCTTGCACCATTTAATGTATCACAATTTTTCATCTGCACCAGTGATCCATTACCTCCTCTATCTCTCTATGGTAAGTGACCATTTATAATTGAATTAACTGGTTCTTCTCACTTCCACCCCGTTTTCATATACTAAAGCATAATTCAAGATAATCTAACATCAAGTCATTTACAGTTTTAATATTTTGTTTCACTGCACTTAATGATCAGTCTGCTTTGAAAAAAAATCAGGTGTTCATTTTCAGTCTTTTAATCTGTGCCTTTCACTAAGGTCCCATTTATACTTGATATTAGCACTGATCTCTAGCTTCCTGATCCACGTGGACAGCACTATGTAACGAATGTAAACAAGATTCAACGATCAGGTGTATACAAAAGCCCTAAGAGGCGATGCATTACCATTTTTTTTTTTTTTCAGTTTTGTTGTCTCATGATATTAATGATATTAACATAAAAGAATGCAATTTGTATTCTGCTCATAATTTCTCTGGTATACTGTGGTATATTTAAACACCATCTGGCAAATACTGTTGGATTAGTGGTTGTCATCCAAGAGACCCCAGCAAACTTACAATGGGACTACAGGATGTCTTAAAAATGATTCAAATTAATTAATTAATTATTAATAATATTAATATCATCATTAATCAATTCAAATAAAAATGCATACAATCAAGAAATCATTTCTTTATTTTTTTACCCCTCAATAACTATTGTTTCTGTTTGTTTGACAGTTTGTTTATTAAACAAATATTAAGAACAAGCAGCTTTGTCATAATTATAGCAGAAATGCTGGAGGAAATATATTAAAAAATTGTGTTGGACAGTGGGGGCCTTTAGTTGAAAAGGATCGAGAATCACTGTAGGTGTCCCATAATATATATATATATATATATGTGTACAACAATTCTCGTTGGTGATCCGGACCAAGCCGATATGGTTTCATTTTTCATTGTTGGGCTGATAACAGAGCCATTTGGAATGTGACACAAACGTGTCAGTCGTTGTAATGAAAAGAGTTAAGATACTGTACGAGATGTAAATACACTCTTAAAAATAAAGGTGCTTCACGATGCTAGAAGAACCTTTTTGTCTAAATGGTTCCATAAAGAACCTTTAACATCTGAAGAACCTTTCTGTTTCACAAAAGGTTCTTTGTGGCGACTTTTTTTTGCCTGAACATTTGGGCGGCGTTATGCAAATCTTCCCACATTGTGACGTAGATATGTGGGGGCGTGTTAGAATGAGCCGTTTTAGGTAGGCGTGGTTGACGCTTAACTTTTATAAAGAATATCTCTTTGGATTTGAGACTTTAGTCTTTGCAATTTTACAGATCTTCTTTATGCACCAAGAGCTTGTAACACTCCAAAGAGAAAGGAAAAATTGAAATCGCATCATATGACCCCTTTAAATATATCTTCATTCGTGTCATGAAGATGAACACAAGCTTAATGTGTTTGGAATGACATGAGGGAGATTAAATGGCAGAATTTTCATTTTTGGTTGAACTAGGTATATAACCAACATTAATGTTGATATAAGAATCTCAGTAATTTACTAGCAAATACAAAGGAAATTTTTCCACAGTCATGTGTTCATTAAGGTGTAACTATGAGAACTTACAAAGCAGGTTAGTTGTAGAAATATCTGTGCTAATCACGAAGTAAAACAAGTAGGCCTCAGATGGGTGTGCAGTGCTGTCAAATAGGTTCTAGAAATAAAAAAAGAAAAACTAAGTTTAAGACATTCAAAAGTTACAGTACAAATATGTTTGTCAAAGTGTTAATAAAGAAGTCATTGACACTGTTTATTTTAAAATATTGAAAACAATTTAGGTAGCAACATACATTCTTTAGGGGTTGTAGGGTGTAAAGTGTCCTCTTAGATCTGCCAAAAAAAAAAAAATACAATGGTTACAGGTATACTGCATCTGCAAGAAATTATTTTAAATTGTAAATAAAGTGTAGCACAGTGATTACTGAGTCAAAAACTGCTCTACTGCTGGGTATGACGGCTTAAGATGAAATACCTCACCTCCAGTGTGCTGAGGCCTGTGTTGATGAGACTGGTGTTCAGAGAAGGCAGTTGCCACAAGCACTTTTCCTAAATATGACAAAGAATTCTTCGGTAAAAGAAAGTTCCACTAGTGTTGTGGCTTGTAGATTATAGACACATTCATTACTTGATATTTGCATGCTTTGCAAGGATTACAAAAAGAATGCATTTCTATACATGTCTATTTGAGGCATTAGTCATAAAGCCAATTCAAAAGCAGCATTTCCTCTGTATTACTGTAGAAAGTGTTCCAAAACAGCAAAGAAAAAACAATTACTGCAAGACACAGAGCTCATTTAGTTTAAACTTCAAAGGTGTAATATTGAAATGACTATGAATGTGACGTATTAAAATATATATTGACAATAAAACTGCAAATTGAAAAAAAACTTTAACCCAAAAAGTGACTTAAGCATCACAGTGTTATAAAATGATAGAGGGAACACTGCAAAAGATTACAGTAAACAATTAATTTTTATCAGTGGCACCTAAAGACCTGCTGAGAGCTCATCTTGGCAACTTTTGGCATGCTCTTGAATTGTACCTTAGAACTTTCATATTGTACATTTTTAACTTAAAACCAATATGTGTTTGTTGTATCAACTCTGGGCAAAATAAAAATACTAGCTACAAAGTTTTAAATTTGAGACTGTAAAAAAAAAAAGTTGAAAACAATTTAGGTAGCAACATACATTCTTTAGGGGTTGTAGGGTGTAAAGTGTCCTCTTAGATCTGCCAAAAAAAAAAAAATACAATGGTTACAGGTATACTGCATCTGCAAGAAATTATTTTAAATTGTAAATAAAGTGTAGCACAGTGATTACTGAGTCAAAAACTGCTCTACTGCTGGGTATGACGGCTTAAGATGAAATACCTCACCTCCAGTGTGCTGAGGCCTGTGTTGATGAGACTGGTGTTCAGAGAAGGCAGTTGCCACAAGCACTTTTCCTAAATATGACAAAGAATTCTTCGGTAAAAGAAAGTTCCACTAGTGTTGTGGCTTGTAGATTATAGACACATTCATTACTTGATATTTGCATGCTTTGCAAGGATTACAAAAAGAATGCATTTCTATACATATCTATTTGAGGCATTAGTCATAAAGCCAATTCAAAAGCAGCATTTCCTCTGTATTACTGTAGAAAGTGTTCCAAAACAGCAAAGAAAAAACAATTACTGCAAGACACAGAGCTCATTTAGTTTAAACTTCAAAGGTGTAATATTGAAATGACTATGAATGTGACGTATTAAAATATATATTGACAATAAAACTGCAAATTGAAAAAAAACTTTAACCCAAAAAGTGACTTAAGCATCACAGTGTTATAAAATGATAGAGGGAACACTGCAAAAGATTACAGTAAACAATTAATTTTTATCAGTGGCACCTAAAGACCTGCTGAGAGCTCATCTTGGCAACTTTTGGCATGCTCTTGAATTGTACCTTAGAACTTTCATATTGTACATTTTTAACTTAAAACCAATATGCGTTTGTTGTATCAACTCTGGGCAAAATAAAAATACTAGCTACAAAGTTTTAAATTTGAGACTGTAAAAAAAAAAGCCTTTAATTCGCCAAAATATGCCACAAGTTTTAACAGCAGAATAGCTAAGATCTTTGGTGCCTGCTAGCTAACACCGTGTCGACACCGGATGCGATCTTTGTCATGTCGTGCTGCAACAGCTAAAAGCTGTCCACACTGGATGCGACAAAGCGAGCATTGCAAACCACATCTAGTGTGAATAGAATCACTGATTATAATGGGTTCTATTGTCTTTTGTCCACTCAAGTCCGGTGTAGACAGAGTAAGTCAGTTAAAATTTGCATCAGACAGAAAGTTACATTCACACAAAATTATTATTTTGATAACTTACCTTATTATTCTTGTATAGACATAATCAGTCTTTGTCCAGTGGTAAAAATGCAAGCAGTCTCTCTGCTTCTATTCCCAGCTTCAGCAAATTCAGCAAAAATTAACCTAAGCGAAACGACATTAGCATGCACAAATTCAAAACGTTGCATGTTGCGCATGCTCTAACCTTCTTTATGTCTTCTTTTGTTGTTTTTTTTTTGCACATTTACAACATATTAGTGCACTGCTGCTTCTCACTGGTATATTATGTCATTTGTTCCTTTGTGGCTACTTGATTATTTTAAGTAAGCGCCACTCAAAGCAGTATGTTGTTGTATCTGCCTTAAAAATGAAGTGTAACTTATTAAAACCTAGTAAGTATAACAACTAATTAAAGATAACTAATGATATCTAAGTAAGGTAAACTATTGGATTTTACAGTGATCCTGAGAAAATAACATTTGTTATGTCAAGAAAATGAAGTCTAGGTCTCAAGAAGAAAAGGTTTGATATCTTGACAATTGAGAAAACAACAACAAATCATGATCACAACAAAACAAGGAAATGATACATGGTCTCTTGGGGCTTACATACGTATGGCTATTGGCTACATTATTTTTTTTATTTTTTATTTTTTTAACATAACATTTATTGTGTAAACACTATTGTTTCCTGATGCATCTCAGACAACACCAAAGTCACGTAACCTGACACCATTGTTCCAAAACTTTAACTGCTAGGTACAGCTTTAAGGAATATTCCAGGTAAAATATAAGTTAAGGTTAACAGAAAAATAAAAGTTTTGACTTGTAAAATCAATTTACACATCAACATATTTCTAGAATTAGATTTTAGTCAATAGATGAATGTGATTGTATGTTCATGATTTTCTTCAGGTTTTCCATTCAAACTCTAAGGAAAACTTCTGGCAATAAAAGCCCATCCAGCCACTAGAGCCAGAGGCGAGATGCCCATTCGCACACATAGAGACGCAAGTACTGCCATATAATTTCTTAGATACGTGCACAGAATATGTATGTAAGTACCTGTATTGTTGAGATTGAAACGCCAGACTAAGACATCCATTAGCTCCAGGCTGAAGCATCATTTCATACTGCTTCATCATATCTATTAGCCTATAGGTCTCTCACTGGAGAAGACCTGCATGGAGGGCTTTTTGAGGATTTATTTATTGGTGCCTCAAGCTATTTATCCCAAAAACTTCAGTGGTGCGACTTCTAGATTCTTGGGAGGATTGATTACAAGAGCACTGTTGTGGCTTTGGTCCACATTGTAAGATATTTCTTAGTATTGTTTGTTTGCTTCCACCGTTTTATTGATAGTGAAAGGTGTTTTATGTGCGTGTGTGTGTTTGTTTGTGTTGGAGTGATTTAGACAGGGTTCCTGATTGAATCCAGTCTGCTCCTTTGCGTTCTGGTGACCCCAGGCTGACAGAAGGGGTTCTAATTCCCCCGTGGATGCGAATGCCCCGGCCCACCTCCAGCTGATGGGATCAGGACTGCGGTGGTGTCTTATTAATAACACCACCTTCAGAGTGGCACCAAATCCGTTATTGCTTCTCACCTTCAGCGCCCTCAGATAATTAGCTATAAACAATCAGATAAGTTACGAGACACGTGTGCATGTTACTCGAAGCAGAACATTGACGGAAAATAAGGAAGCAATTGCATCCAGGAAGGAGTTCATGATTGTTTTTTGAAATAGTCATTTAGACAGAATGAGTCTTCTTGCATTTAAATTAAGATCCAGGCTGGTTTACACCGTATTGGTGCTAAACTTTAATGCGACCAGCATAATTTTTTTTGGTGAAGCCGGTTAACTAAGCACGGCTTGCTGGTTAAGCTAGATAATGATCTTGGAGGGGACACAAGGGTATGGTTGCATCAGTCTTTCTGGGATTGGGATGTAAATTTAGCACTTAGAGACTTTTAGAGTTTGTAGCTAACTGTTATTTAGTTGTTTCTTTTGTTCTTAAAGGTATAGTCCATCCAGAAATTGTATCATTTATTCACCCTCATGTTTTTTCAAAACCTGTGTGCATTTGTTTCTTCTGTGGAACGCAAAATAAGTTATTTTGAAGAATTATGGTAATTAAATGGCTCTGATTTCCTTTTACTTAAATTGTATGAACAAAAAATACATTGAAAGTCAATGGGAACCAAAACTGTTTGGTTATCAGCATTCTTCAAAATATCTTCTGTTGTGGGTTTGGAATGGCATGGGTAAATGATGACAGAATTTTCATTTTTGGGTGAAATGCAAAGCTTAGTTAATAGATTGTAAGCTCTTCTTAAAATAGTCAAATAATATGACCTTTATCATAATAATTTGAAAATAGAGTTGATTAATATGACCTTAATTTAATCCAATAAGTAGCCTCCGACATTGCAAACAGCAGTTCATTTGTATCTTGGGGTTGATTTCTTTTGCCTTACGTAACTGTCAATGGTAATAAACATTTCCATTGAATTACAATACATAAATATTCATAAAATAACATGATTAGTATATTTAATTATGCAAACTAATACAACATCCTATACAAATTGGCATTTTATTTTATATTTTAATTATTATTATTATTATATCTTTTTTTGTCGTTGTTGAAACCTGACCATTGTTGTGGGTAGTGAGACAAGATGATTCCCAATTTACTCCTAAATATGCCATAAATATTTAGGTTATACATGGATTTATGTGCCAACAGAGTTTAACGTTAAGATATTTAGTAGCATGTAAATTGTAACTTAGTTCCCATTTATGTCACAACTAGTCTATGATTTTGAGCAATGCTGTTGTTGTTGTTGTATCTTTGTTGTGTTCTTGTAAAGTCTGTTAATTGTGTCCTGGTGTGTGACTGTACTGTACTCTAGTGGATAATGCATCAATGCCCAGTTGGCTAGATCTCTTTCAAAGTCACTGGCAATCAATTTAATTATCAGTTAAATTGTCCAGGGTCGCTGTCAGTGTTTGTTTAGTTTCTGATGAGTTAAATATGTTGTTATTGCGATAGCAGTTAAATCGAGTAAATTTTCAACACTAATAGAAATGGGTTCTGTTTCTGCAGAATGCCACTTTACACTAACAGGTTCATGTGGTAATGGGTCTTGCTACTTTAAATGAACTTTAAACAAGTTACAACAACCAAAGGCATGAAAGGGTCAGAGAGATTGTGTGAAATTTATGGCACTTTCAACAGAGCGGCAGCATAGGTTAAACATTCTTCTTTAATCAGGGTTTATAACAGACCACTAAAAGCTTTTGTCTCTTTATCTTTTAGCTCTGTTTTGTCCTCTAAGCTGTGAGATGGTCTCATCTCACTCTCTGTGCCGCAGCCACCAGTTTCTGACCTCTTGACCACAGTCACTTTGCTAAGGAGTTGCACTTTATTCATAGATACACCAGTGTGGAGCAGAGGATGGCACTTTTGTGCAAGCACATCAGAAGCCCCAACACTGGCTTTTATGCTGACGCACATCCCTGTCCATCATTTCATTGTCCCTGGAAAAAGCTGCAGCTGTTTCTCTGCCTCCTGAACTCTGTCTCTAGAGGTCATCACTACTGCACTATTATCATTTTGTGATTTACAACACCTTTTCATTATCCAATACTGTGGCTCACTTCATGCTCTTAAAGGGACAGTTCACCCAAAAACGTAAATGTGGTCATCATTTGCTCACCCTTATGTCATATCTAACCTGACTGACTTTCTTCCGTAAAACACAAAAGGAGAGATTTTGAAGAATGTTCAACGTAGATTATGTTGAAATATAATGCATGATTAGTTCAGACCACTTTTAATCATTCACTTCAATAATTTTTATTATATTGTTCAGGATATGTTTAAAAAATTCACCTTTTGTAGAAAATAAGTGTGAGTAAATGACTTTTAATTGAATTTTGAGTACATTTTCATTTTTGAGTTAACTGTTCTTTTAAAAATAGGTGGAAATTACAGCAGTATCCTTTTAGATTCCTGCAGGCATTTAATGCATTATGTAAATTATTTTTTGAAAGACTTCCAGCATACTCAGGGGAATACAGTCACATAATTTTATGGCTAATTTCTGTGGGGGAACGGAAAAGCCGCCCCCTCATCCCACCCAGCGAGTGATTGTCTCAGTGTACGCAATCCACGATGATCACATTACACAAAACTGAAATTGCACGTCAAAATAACTTTTTTCAAAAAAAATGTTGAGACCCCCCAAAATTTCACAAATCACGTTTTCAGGGGAGCCCATGTCTGATTAAGGGGAGCCGAGCTCCCCCTAGCTCCCCCGTAGTTCGCACCCTGAGTGTACGTATAAAAAGGAACTATGTTTCCTTGCATCACTGATTCTGTCCTTTTTCCCTCATTATTTTATTTCTTTTATTATAGTTTTAGAAATCCTAGCTGTTGGAGCTGTGGCCAGGTGGTTAGCGCATGAGCTGGCTCATGCTGTTTCCTGATCACATTCTCCAAAATCTTGTCGTCTGGAGTCCAAAAGGCCAAAAAACTAAATATTATCTACTCCCTATCTCCCAAACATGGTTCGTCCAGCTCTAATAGCCTAACAGTGCCAGCATGACATTGAGACAACATCCCAGTCAATTTTTACAGAAAAAAATGGTCTTCTTTAGCAGTGTTTTTGTCAGGTTTTCCATTTGAATTAAACACCCTTAAAACTCTCTTATGTAAAACCGCATGTATTTGTAAGACTTGTTTCAGAGACCATGCATTATACACAATCATTTATGTATCCTTTTTTTTTTATTGCTTTTTAAATTTGTTTTCAATTTTTTAAATCATTTTAATCAGTTTTATTCTCTATTGTTATTTCTTATGTCTCTATTATTATTATTTTAATTCCTTTTCATGTAAATCCCTTTGAATTACCTTTGTGTATGAATTGTGCTATATAAATAAGCTTGCCTTGCTTCACCAAGGCTACATTTATTTGATTAAATCAAATGTACAGTAATATTGTAAAATAATTTTACAATTGTCCTGCAAAAACTGTTTTCAACATTGATAATATATTTATTCAGCACCAAATCAGTATATTAGAATGATTTATGAAGGACCATTTGACAAGACTTGGAGCAATGGCTGCTGAAAATTCAGCTTTTCCATCACAGGAATATATTAATTTTCAAAATATATTAAAATAGAAACAATTATTTTAAATTGTAACAATATTGGCCAATATTACTTTTTATTGTAGTTTTGATAGAATAAATACATAGCGTAATAGTGTAAGAGACTTCTTTCAAAAATTTTTGGCCAGCAGTGTATCTTGATTTTTTTTTTAATTCTAACTGTTTAAATCTAAAGTTAGTGGGTTTATGTTTAAGAAAAAAAAACAATGCATGTTGTTACTGAAAAACAAGGCAAAAATATTTATTAAAAAAATGTTCTTTTTGCATTGTTGCTCATGTATATGCCAGATGTGAGTTGATTTCTGGAGAGGAGGTGACTTGACATCTCACCTATCACCTTGCTCAGGCTTTGAAATCATTGGTTCAGTTCCAGACCTCTTTCAGCCTATTGAATACTGAACCAATGAATCACCATCTAACATAACATACCTTGAACTACAAAGAGTTGACGTGAGCTCTGTATGCAATCTGATCGTGTCAGTGAGCACAGAGAGTTGAGATGATGTGAAACCCCAGGCTATCTGTGATAGACACATACAGCATTACAGGCTGGTGGGCAATTGGAGAAAGGTGCGTTACTGGATACGGCTGGACGTGGCTAGACTCTGAGGACATGATATAGGCTGACACAAGTTCAGATTGGAGGATGGCCCTTTTGCCGCCTTCTCAGATTGGGTTTGACCACCCACACGGATCTCCAGCGTGGGTAGCCACTAGCCAGAGCGAAAGAAACCAGGATTGATTGTATGAGGGGGTATGTAAAGGTTCTACACCTGGTTTTATGTATTTTATTTGTGCACGCATGTTCAGTTATTCTGAAAGCTCTGTTAGCAAAGCAGTTTTTTATTATAAATAATTAAACTACTTCGTTGAAGGAATAGTTGACTGAAAATAATTTACTAACACCAAATGCTCCAAACCTTCTGTCATTTTAAAGCTGTATGATTTACACATATATGTAATTTTTCATGTTTTTTTTTTTTAGTTAATTTGAATTTTTGTCCTTACCAACCATGGCTAGCAACGTGCACTAGCGAAGGCATTTTGCTTATTTTTATTTCTGTTGTGATTTGGTGAGTAGCTCCGCCCACAGTAAACTCTCATTGGTCACGATATCAAAGATGTTAATATATAATGCATAATGTGTCGTGTCATGTTTTTCAATCTGAAACTTGTTGTGTAGCACCTGGTTACAAAACAAAATCCTTCTGAACTTTAGACTATAGCATATCATCCAATAAACACTATTTTGGAGGCTTATTTGGTGAAAAATGGTCCTAATATGCTTCCCCTCTGAAAGTAAAGATTACTTTTAGTCTGTAGCTGAGTGTGATTATGTGAGTGAACTTCCCGCTGTGGAGTGGCTACTTTTATAAATTGAGGTGAATGCTGTGCGTTAGATTGGGTTCTGTGATCTTCTGGCCTGCGTTCCATCTGAAAACTAAAGAGATTGTCACCACAGACTGTGCTAAATTACATTCGTAACCTAATGCACGTCAAATGCTGAAGACCTCCTATGAACATACAACCTTGAGAGGCGATTGGTACCCCGTAATTGCTGATCTTAATGTAAGGTACTTCTTTTCTTAATCAACATCGCTCCATGACCCCTCCGTCAAGCAGAAAACTAACAAAACCTGCCGAATCACAGTTTATTGTGTCTTTTTTTTGTCTGTCACAAACCAATACAATAACTTGATAAACACCTTTTTGCATTCAGTCAGCACTGGAGTTTGAAATTAAATGCTGGCACTTGCAATCAAGCTGTGCTTTTAATGGATTTTTTGGTGCTCTGAGGACTGTTGAGGTTTTGCTCTTTTCAGGCTTTTTTGAAGAGGCACTTCAGGGGCGAAATGGCTGAGCTGATCACGACCAGCGTCGCTTCGCTGCTCTCCTCAGCTTGTGCAGATTACGCTCTCACTCTGCCAGACACCACTAGCCCAATTGGCCCTCACCAAATGGAACTGTCTCACAGCTATGACAAATGATGTGTACTGTGTATGTGTGTGACTTCGTATCTGGAGCCACAACAACGAAAAAGAGCCACTCAGCTGAATGGTCAAGGCCCTTGTTAAAAATCACATCCAGAACTTGGATGGAGCTCTCATGTAAAGTTGCGAACTCCATACTATGCCATTGTTGCAACCTAATTTTGTAGTGTGCATGTTGACACGTAGCCAACAAGCTTTAGTGCATTGTTGCTGAAGTACTACTCCTACACATGTAGAAGCTCAGAGATTCGGTCAAAAAAGCTGATACGCTCTCCAAACACCTACCTACGCTCTCGACAGTAGCTCGGCTCTTTGTGCAAGAATCCCAGATAAGTGTGAAATTGCATCGTTACAGATGCCAACCTGCCCCGAAGCCATGAAAACTCTTTCTGATGTGTCCTTTACCATGAATGGATCTTTGATACGTTATCAGATACGTTCCAGCACACGCCTGAAGTATCAGCCTATCGACCGAGTCTGATTACCCTATTGTACCATCCGTAAGGCTAGCGAGGAGGACAACCTCCCGGCGATTTACCAAGTACGCTCATGCGTGAGACGAGCGACTTCACTCTGTGATTGCCATGACCCGCCCCTCACCCTCATACCAAAAAGGTCCTTTATGAAGCTCTTTTCCATTTCGCACGCTGAATTCAGTCATTCCTCCATTAACCGTGTAGACCTCCATTCCCCTGCCTTCAGGGCCCCTTTTGTTCTTCTAATGGCTCTGGTAGGGCATACTGGAGCAGGAATTAAAGAGATTTGGTGTGACTCAGGCTTTGAAGAATTAGACATGCTCAATGTAACCCTGACTGACCTGAGCCTAGATCTGGGTCACGGGGTGAGCAGAGCTGCAATTTTTGAAGCTGAGCTGATGGTTAGCCTTTTTAGGCCCTGTTTACATCTGGTCCGCTGTGACTTCCGTAAAAAGGTGACGTCAGAACTACTCAGTCACCGCATTCAGTCACCACCCCTAGCACTGCCCACAGTCCCAGCTATAACAAGCATAATACAAAGTTTTGTATACAAGTGTAATAATAATAGTAACAGTTGCAAATTGTTTTATTTAGATTATAAATCTATGCTAATTCACAAATTACCTCAAACCAGGCCCGGATTAGGAATTCAGAGGCCCCTGGGCACAATGTCTTGTCGGGTCCCCCACATCCACACACGCACACATGCACACAATCAAGGTTTTAAATTATAGGGTAGGCCTACTAATTGTTGGAAACACCTCTAGCTTATACAGGATTTACACTCACAGGTTACAGCCTATGATCGCATCCTCTATCATACAGGATTTACATCACATGATTGCAACAATGCTTTCCTGGACCAGCAGCAATCTTTGCAACAAGTGTAAATAGTAATTATGCTATCTGTACTTTATATTGGCAGATACTATTTGCACCTCAGTATTTTTGTATATTAACAGAATAATAACATAGGGACTCCTTCATGAAACTTGCGTAAATATGTGAGTAAATTCAAAGTAATCTGCCCGTAAAACAGACCTTCCCGAAAACTCTCCTCCAGATTCACAAACGCTTCATAAACATCAGATTTTATAGTTACACGTGTATGTGAATGAATTCCAATCATTCGTAAATGGGGCGGCGTGTGCACGCTCGTTCACAATAAACATAACTGAGTGTCTATTTCACTAAATGCAAATAGCCCGCCTTGTTGGCAGAGGATTGTTGGCTGTCAACATTATGAAAAACAGTTGTCAATCGTCAGCTTCAGTAACGCAGATGGTAAAACATGTGTTATACTCATTTTGACTCGATCACCCCGGGTTCGAATCCGCCTTTTGGCGAACTTTTTTCTCCCTTTTCAAATTTCAAATCACATCACATCAGAAAAGCATTTATTTTAAATGAAAATGAAGAAAATAATCAAAAGGTTGAAAATAAAGTATCGATTAGGGCATCAAGACTTAAAATAAAACTCCAGAAATGTGTAAAATATGTGACCTTTAAGATGCGCTTTTGTCGACAGTAAATACAGGTGTAAATGGGATCTGAAAGGTTTGAGCTTGTCCACTTTTGACCACTTCCAGAGGTAGTTGAAAACACATTCAAACAGCCACAAAAACCACCTCCTGTCTGCCTACTAACCTAATTCTTACGGGATGTGTTGTTAAAGCACACTAGCCAGATGGGATTTAAACTTTGCATTCCGAAATCACAAGTTTGGTTTTAAGTAGAAAAAATTAAAAAATCTTACCAGTCCTGATTGTAGCACAACCCACAGCGTTCTGCAGAGTTTTGCGGCTATCAGAGTAGAAATGAAAGCTGCTGCTCTTAGTATCATTTTCCATTGTCTCATTTTGCATTCTTATGTAACTTGTGCAAGCTTATTTTGAAGTATTAGATTGAAAGATCAGGAAAAGCCCATAAATACACCATAAACCCTCCCCTCTAAGAAATCAGGAAAGTGGAGAGACGGATTAAAAACGGTGTAAATGGAAATGCATCTCCCTCGTCTACTACTTGTGATCCAGTCGTCCAAATGCTGCTTAAAGGGGTCATATGATGCGATTTCAATTTTTCCTTTCTCTTTGGAGTGTTACAAGCTAAGGGATGTAACATTTCCGTCACACGCTTGAGGAATTCGGCCAAAATACAACACACTGGATAGCTGGCCAATCACAGCACACCTCGCTTTTTCAGACCGATGAGCTTTGTAAAAATCGACGCGTTTCAGAAAGGCGGGGCATAGAGGAGAAACAATAATGTACAGTATGTGGAAAATAATGTGTTTTTTGAACCTTAAACCACATAAACACATTTCATTACACCAAATACACAAAATAATGTTCTTTTTAGCAGCATCATATGACCCCTTTAATACCAGGTGTAAACATGGCTTTAGAGATGGCATTATTATGTGATTTGACTCCACTGGATCCCAAAGGAGATTTTATTTAACACTTCCACAAACATATTAAGAGTTTAAACTGAATGTTCTTTTCCATTTCCCTTCAATTGGACCTTAACAATGATGTAAAGAGAAAATGACAAGTGTGAAACACTTACAATTGTATTTGTCTTCCCAGAAATTTAATTTAGAGACAATGAGCTGACGGTGTGCCATTTACTTTGCAGATTTCCTTTTGTATATTTATTCTAATTGAGAAACAGGTTTTTCTTAACCCTCTGCTGCAAATGAGACCTCCCAGGATCTGAGCTGGTGGGTGCCTAAATAGCTTTGTATGCTCTACTGGCCCTCATCAGCATTCCTCTGGTGTCCGAACTAATGACAAGGCAACCTCGGCATAATGCGCCACCTAAATGACTGATTTCTCATACATTTAGTATTTATGAGGACTTGTGAGTGCACACTAGGTGCTAAACCTGGAGAATATTATGAGGTAATCAACTTTGCTTGGACTAGCAGAAATTACGGGAGGATACATACTCCCTCAGAGACATGGCTTCACCTAAATTACTGTTAACATTTTGTTTGTTTTTTTCTCCCATCTGTTGTAAATACTTACATGAAGTACCTAGCAGGACTGACACAAGTGTTTAGTTGTTTACAGTTGGTATTGGTAAGCAACGTTGCTACATGCTGCTTCAGTATAGAATTTGAATGATGAGATTAATATAATTAAATAACTAATATAATAACTTAATATAATTGTAATGCATTGTTACATTGAAACAATAAAATTAATAAATTCATATATGTTAATGTGATTTATTAACAGTACATTCAATATATGTGTATGTATTTTATGTGGCTTATCCAATCAAAAGCTTTCAATTTCTAAACAAAAGGAGAAAACAATCAAATGACATGATGTACATTGCATTTTTAAACGATTTATTTTTCTGGCTCAACTAAATATAGGCAGTAGCACAGTTTTTTTTTTTTTATATATAAACCATATTTTTGTTGAATTTCGAGTTAGAATGTGCAGAAAGTTGTGTGATTAGGCTATGGGAGGCCTCGTGCTGTGAGGAGAGGTCTTAGCACAGGGGTGGTTGAGGGTTTACTTCTGCCAAAGCTATATGACTTATAGCCAGAGAGATCAACACAGCTGGCAGCCCAACAGTCCGTGTAATGTGGAAGACTCTCCTTTTAAGTTTGACTTTTGGAGGGATCGATATATACTTATTGGATACATTTTTGGAAGGATATGAGCTAGCTAACCAAGCTTATGACCCCCTCACAGGCCAAAAGATGGTGCAATAGGAGCTCTGTGCTGACAGGAGGAAGAGTGGAAAGAAATTAATTTATAAACCTATTCTTTTTTTAATTTGGGACCAACGGAAGGGAATGCTGGAATGCACTAGCTTATGTCCCTTTTATTGCTCTGCTTAGAGACATGTTGCATCACAGTGATTTTACATGATTTAAAGTCTTGTTTCCAGTTTCATTCTGCATTCTTTCTGTCATAGACTGATGTCATCCAATTATTTGTCAGTGCACATGCAAGTTAGTGGTGTGAATGGTAGGGAATACCATACCAGCAATAGCCATTATATTTAATTAAATGTATTTTACATCAAAATATGCAATAAAGAACAAGTAATCCACAAACTGTGATATATATATATATATATATGTATGTATATGTGGGTGGGTGTGAAGGGTCGTAGGAAAGCATCATGGGCAGATAGATAGATAGATAGATAGATATTTTAGAACCTTTAATAATTACATTAATATACATACATATACATGCATTTTGATAAAAAATGCAGTAAAATCTGTAATATTGTGAAATACGAATATTATGAAATATTACATTTACTACAGTCTTCAGTGTCACATGACCCTTCAGAAAGGATTTAAATATGTTTATACATTTCTTTCCTGTTACTTTTAATCAACTTCATGCATCATTACTGAATAAAAGTATTCAGCAAGGATGCATTACGTATGAATCTTACTGACCCCAAACATTTTAATGGTAATACATTTATAATCTTGTGTAGAAGCACAAGATGGCGCCGACGGTGATGGCTGCCTCCGTGGCGTGCTCCGCAGTTGTTTTTATGTTTTTG